>NW_008689738.1:48913-60869 GCF_000695815.1 Acanthisitta chloris | reverse complement strand
GGCGGCGCCCGCGGGGCAGAGCGTGCGGGAGTAGCGCTGTATCCATCCCGTTCCAGCCCAGGTTCTAGCCCTTACAAACCCCCTGAACAGGCTGGAAACGAGGCAGCGATCCCAGCCGGCGTCCCTGGTGGTTCTTTGCCACGCGACTAGATGGGTGCGTGGTGTGGTCCGCGCGGTGTTTATTGCTCAGCTGCAGCTTCTGTAGCTGCTCCTCGAAGCTCAGGGTGTTGGATGTTTGCCTTTCTCAGTTCAGGTTTAGTTACCACGTTGGTGTTCAGCTTGGACAAAGCCCTCTGACTTTGGAGGGATAAGTTAAGTTTTCTGCTCGCTAAATTCGAGGGAGAAGGTTGACTCTATAGCAGGTGTTTAAGTTCTAAATGCTGCCCCAAAAAACTTAAAGAAAACCACTCTAGGTCAGTTGGGATGTTTAGAGAAAAATACTCTTCTGGCCCTTGTGCATCACTGTCACAAGGTAGCTGTAACTAGTGAGCCAGAGTCACTATAAAAACTCAGGGCCTTCATTAGAGTTTTATGATACCAACACACTGGTTATAGCCCATACGGGGTCCGGGTGTTTGTAGGCTTTAAGATTCTTGGATGTTTACAAAGAACACGTTACAACGTTTCAGTTAAACCTGACACTGCGTATGTGATGTGTCCTTGGTGGAAGAAGTAATTGGAACTGTGGGATGGAGTCCTGGTGTTCCTCAATGAACTCGAGTACCGGGAAAGTACTCAGAAGCTTCACTCCCATGCGTAGGTTAGATTTGGGTCCAGGGAAGAGATACTATGATTCTCTTGTAGAAAGCTTAAATGAGTATGTCCCATTTCGTTTGTAACTGAATTGATATTTTGGGAAAGGAAACTTTCCCAAACAGAACTGTGTGTGAGAGGACAGACAAAACCAATGCCTTTTCTCTAAGAATGTTTTGGCAGATAGTACAGCATAGTAGGCAGCTCAGATCCTTTTAAACTGTTCTTAACAACTTACTCAATGGAAGTTTAGTAAGTGAAGGGTTGGAATCGTGCTCCAGTCTAGTCCAGTTAAGAAAAATGTTATCTTTTGTTGAGGAGAAATCCTTTTCTTGAGGAGGCCAGTACTGCCCATTAAGAAATACTTAGTTGTGTCTGTCTGTATGGCTTTGTGTGCTTTTAATGATCATGACAGGTTGAGTGTTGATGCTCATGACACTCAGTCCAGTGGTTTTGAGATGATACAATGGCACAGTAACTTCTTAAGCCTTGTGCCCTTTTTATTCATCCGTTTCTGGTGTAGTGTCTAGACTAAGACAAGGAGCTTGAGGGAAAAAGACTTGATGGTAGTCCAGTAATTAAATTCCAGATTGTTTTTTCCTGTGTTTCTTCAGAGCTTCTCCATTAGGCAGGATTATTTGCTGCAAAGAAGCAATTAGATATGAAGAATATTATCTTTATTGTCTTGCAAAAGGGAAGAATATCATGAGTAGAAGGGCCCTCTCTCACAGCCTTTTCTAAGAGGGAGAGTTGGATGACCCTGTATGAATTTTTGTGAAGGAACAGGTCATAAACAGGGTCAAGGGAGGAACAGAAGAGAAAGGTAATGTAATAAAGAAGGCATGAACAAGTGATAAAGATTACAGAGAATTAGAAGAACAAAGTTTACGAGAGAAGGAAGTCTCACATGAGACATCAAGTGCTAAACCAGAGAAACATCTGTAACACTGAGTATTAGCAACCCCTCCCACTGATGACTAAAAATTAGTGAAAGGAGTGGGAAAACAATGGGAAATGGAGCATTCTTGCTAGCTGATCTAGTCTGTAGAATTAATGAAGTGGATATAATTTGAAAGTGTAGTTACAGCTTGGGTACTTAGCCTGTAATCACATAGTTCTTCATTCTTAAAGACATATATGAATAGTGTGCATTGTGTCTGTCTTTACTGGGGATGGTTGTTAGTGTGCAGTTGGTAGGACTGATTGAAAAAGGGATGTTTTCACTAGTGCAGAGAACACTCATGCTCTAAAAGGACCTAATTTGGGCATGGAAAGAATCCTTTACTTCAAATGGAGGTAGCCATGCTGGAAGAAAATTAAGATTGTGCATTTCTTCAGAAAAAGCACTGCAAATATGTTCTCTTAAGTGAATTTAGTAGTTGATTGTATTCAGTTTCTCTAGTAGCATGACTAGGCAATTGTGCAGTTCTTTTCTGCAAATGCAGTTTATTGTTCAATTGCTTTAACAAGGCAGTAGTGGAGAGGGGGTGGTGGTAGAATTACTTCCTTGTCATAACTTAACTTGGCTGTTCTTTTAATTCCTTAGCACCTGGAAAAAGATAGAAATGCAAAAAGAAAACAGCTTTTTTAGCATAAAATTGGCAATTCTGAATGAACAGTGCAATATGTTGGAGTTTTAAGAGCAACAGCTGTGATTGCATGGATGTTCCCAGTTATTCTGGTTATGATTTATGCTATTACAGGTTATGTTTTGTGTCCTCAGGGGCTTCTGGTCAATTCAGCTGTAGCTATTACAGAATGTTGGCTGATATGTGAAACAGCAGACCTAGGATATACCATTATTTCTTTATGGTGTGAAGCTTATTTCAAACCTGCTTAGCTACCCTAGTAACAGAAAGCATCTCCAGGGAGAGTTTTCTAAAGTTAGACCATTTTCTGAGTCAGAGAAAGTATCTACTGTTTAATAATATTTGGAAATGTTTCTAGTTTATCTCTTCTTGTGAAAACTGTAAGGGTTTAATAAGTAAGTGAGGCCATTGCATTGGTGAGAAGGGAAGTAAATGGTTGTATCAGTGACCATGCAACCTAGTATGCTGTTCCAGACGTGTGGGGAAATCACAGTTTTAGGATTGGACTATGAGGAAGAAAATCTCCCAGTATGCTGCTGTGTCCAGCACTGTGTGACTCAGAAATTTCTTGACCAGAGTTTGTATTAGGTTTACTGAGTTAAAAGTTTTCAGTGGATGTTTTTTGGTTTTAATTAGTTGGTCTAATAGCTCCATTGTAAAAGCCAAACCTAAAAGATCAATGTCAAGTGGCAGTAGCTTCACTGGTTATGTGCTATAAGGAGGTTTACTTCCTTTAAATTTTGAAACTATGTTCTGCTAAGTGCAGTTGCTGAGTGTTCCAGTGTGTATTTCTGAGAAATCATTTCCTGTTCACCTTATCTAGATATTACTCATGATTAGTGTATGTTATCTTTCTACTCCTCCTAATCGTTTCCTTTTCCAAACTAAAAGAATCTATTATCTATTGCCTGTATTGAAGGTTTTGTAACTGATCATATACACGTTACCATTTCTGTTTCATTAGCAAAAGTATGGTCTGTTTATAAGCATAAAATGCAGTAGGTACTTCTAATTAGAATGCTGACATTTGTCTGATTTTTATTTTTTTTTATACTCCGTGTCTTAAGTAGAGAATAAAGATGGCTTAAGTGCATTTGTCCTTTCTTGTTCTCCTAATGTTCTGTCCTGTCCTCTCCCCTCTGCCTACTGCTGTTGAAATGTTTTGGCAGAGATTTTTTTTTTTTTAAACAAACCAAAACCACTAATGAAAACTTGCCTGTTACTCTGCTGCTTTGCTGCAAACTTAGCCAGCAGCCAAGTAGCTAATATTGTGACTTCACTCCAAATTCTTAATTTACCACTTCCTCATAGCAGTTCCTCTAAGGTTTGCTTTTTAGGTCTCATGGCATTCAGGTTGGGCTTTATAACAGCAGATGCAGAGCAGGAGGCCTGGAGCAGTTCCATTGTTGTTTCCCTTTCATTCCACCTGTAGTCATAATCATTCCAGGAGGCAAGCCCAAAGGTAATGGTGAGCTTAGGACAAAAGTTTTTAGGGTACCTAGATAGAGGACTGGAGTGTCACACAATGGATGTGTGAAGGAGCTCAGTTTGTTAAACCTTGAGAAGGCTAAGAAGGGATTTTAGTTACTGTCTTCAGCTATCAAGTGGGAGGACAACAGATTCTCAGAATTGCAGAGTGGGAAGACAAGGGTCAGTAAACACAAATTGCCACAAGAGATAATCCAGTGGGATGAAATGGAAGTTCTTTACTGTGAGGATGGTCAAACACTGGACCAACCCAGGGGGGTTATCTCTGTCCATATGGATGTTCAGGACTGAGTAGACAGTGCTTAGGCAACGTGATCAGCCTTCTCATTTGGCTCTGCTTTGAGCAGGAAGTTGGCTCAGATGACCTGCAGAGGTCCCTTACATCTTAAATTACTCTATAACCATAGAACTAATATAATTCATTATACAAGCAGCTTAATTTTATGTGTTACAGTTGATATATGATGTGATAAGAAACTTCCTAGGTAGTTGGTACGGAATACAAAATCTTGCTGTTTGCATAAAGCTGAAACTTCAGCAGAAAGCTTTGGAATACTCAGCCTTCAGCATAATAACATCATGAATCACAGCAACATTAAAATCACTTTATTCATCATGTGTTTGACATCTATAAACTTAGAGATGTGATTTAACAAACTCTTAGTGAAGTGCTGTCAGTGAACTTGAGGTTCATCAGAAAGCTGCTTGTAAAAATTTCTTCTGAACTGGCAGCAACTTAATGTGCTTCACTGTTCAGAATTCACTGTTCCATGCTGTCAGGTGAATACATCACACACAGACAATTAGTGATCCTTGCTAGAGCTGTTATCTCATCCAAATAGTTATGATGAAAGCAGATTTATTTTTTTCTATGCATAGTCTTATGGTAGTTACTAGCACAGGTAACTGCAAATTATATTGCAAAGGCATAAATAATGCTGTATGCAATACTCCATCCTGTGCTGACAGGTATGGCATTGTCCATCTGGAAGGACACTTCACAGTTTGAATACTGCCAGTTTAACAAATAATGTTACTGTAAAAATCTCATTTCTGAAAGGCTGACTGATGTGAATCTGGTCATGGTACACTCTGTCCATCCAGAGCTGAGGTTAAGAAACACCCAGCTGAGTGCTGAGTACACTTGGAAAGTATTTCCTCTGTCTGCAGCTTTGTTTCATTTTTGCCCTTTTATTCTTTTCTTGGCAGTGTTCTGTTGTGCGTGTTATCCTCCCCTCCATTTTTCCTTATTTTTTTTTCCCCTTAGTATTACCAAGGAATCCTGTTGCAACTTTATCTCGGTTTATCTTGATGTTTTTACATATGGCAGTTTACTCTCATGGCTTTTGGTACGTTAGGGATGAGGAAGTCTGCAGCTAAGCAAATTTGGTGTAGAAACTTTTTCTTAAGGTAATGAAACTTGCTGTGGAAGGGATGTGGGATGCTTAATTTGAGTGTTGTTCACCAACTTGGCTTCAAGTGAGGAGCATGTGAGATGTAGAAGTAGTACCAAAGCTATGTAGAGCTCAGCCCTCAGAGGTTACCTGTGTGTGTCCAGCAGTCAGGTTTTACCCTGAGCTCAGTGTCAGATCCTGTGAAACCTTTGCACTGGCGTCGTGTCTGTTTCTGTTGTAGGTGAAGGAACTTTTCCGCTCTATGCGTGTGGAGTACTATGCTCTGGAACTTGATGTAACTGGTAAGTAGGAGAAAGCAAATCTATCAGATGCTGCTTAATGTAAATAAAATGGGTGACTGTGCATGATTCCTTAAGCTGTCTTGAACTAATTGGAGGCAATGTAAAACAATTAAAATACATTTTAATGTGTGCAGAGGTAGAAACAATTAGGCTTCAATGTGGATTTTAATACAGGATGTGTTTTTAATGTAACTGAAGGCTTTGACTCTCTGTAAAACTCATCAACTGATAGAGCATGTGAGATCTGATTTCTCTCCAAGGAGTTCTATCTTTCGGGGAAAAAGCCTGTACTATTTTTTCTACCTGAGGTTCTATTGTGGCTTTAGATGAATTGTTAATGTTTGACTTGGTATATGGGTGACCTTCATTGGGAAAGGTGCTGAGTCATTGGAAGGAAGGGTAAATTCCAGTACCTTGGCTGCTAGTGTGAGGTGGTTTTTATTAAAGTACAAGCTGCTTTAGTTTAAGGACATGTGCAGTGCCTCATGCATATATGAGCATAATGAATGTAGCTTTTAATGTAGTTCTAGGAACAAGTAGTTTCTTGCATGATTCTTAGTAAACTCTTAATTGCACTGTTGGTAAGCTGTTGAGTATGTGTTATCTTTTTTTTTCTGTACAAAACTGAAGTTTCCAATGGTTTTTTAAAGTGCTAATGCCTTTTTGAAGTGTTTTTGCCTGGGCAGTGTCTGTGAGAAATGTGTGTATTTATTCATCTCTTCTTAGTTATTTTTACTTCTTATTCAAGTTGTGGTACTATGGACTAATTATAGCCCAAGACATGCAAAGTACAATGCACAGCCTTCCTTTTTTATTTTTCATTTTCTGGAATTACTCCTAATTAATAGTGTGTTTCCTTTGAAATTGCTCTGATTACTGATACTAAATAGATAGGGTTTTGGGGTAAAAAGATTTTAGGCAAAGTGATTACTGTAAATTCTCATTCCCACATTTACTGCTAAGAGATCCAAATTGAGCCTGTGTGTAGGTGCTGATGATTCAGATGACAGGTCAAGTCAAGCAATGATAACTTTAAAACTGGAAGGTGTAACACAGTGTGGTAGGTAGAAAAAGTCTGAAGGTAGCTTTAGGGTAAGTAGAAAAGCATGTTCATACTTCCCCATGTTCTCATAATACAGAGCTGCTGGGCAAAACTATGCACACACAGACAGAACATGCTACAAAACCAGACAGTTCTCATGAAAGAAAAGCTGTCTGTATGAACTCTTGTGATAATTAGGAAAGAATTTTTGTGTAGTACCAAGTAAGACACTGATAAGAATCAAGGAAATATCAGGATTAAACTCTTACTACTTCAACTTTACTCCATTCTGTAGAATTATGGCTTGAAGCACCATTTAACCTCTGTACTTAAGCATGCTTTCTGGAGAAGTAGTTTCTGAAGACTTGCTTATGTTCAGGAAACCTGCAAATGTGATGCTGATAATACAGTTGTTTTCTTGGCAGGCCTACAGTGTAGCACAGTCCAAACCTTTAATACTTGAGGTTGTTTTAAAAGATGCCTTCCTGAAAATTGTTTATAATATCTGTTATTATACCTGTTTCTTGCATTCTTAGAAGATGGACCCAGTATTCAGCAAGTATTGGCAGAGCTAACTAATCAGAGGACGGTGCCTAATGTATTTGTGAATGGGACTCACGTAGGTGGCTGTGATGCAACTTACCAGGTAATTTGTCTTTTAAAATCAGCTGGAAGTAGACAAGACTACTAAGTAAATTTGCTGTTTGATCATAGTTGAATTTTGTGTGACATAGTAGACTGGGTGATCTAGGTCAGAGGAGGTAATGTGACTCAGTTGTTTGCTCAAAAGTGTGTGTGCTAATTTGATTATTTTTTTCCTCTCTCAGGCTTATCAGGATGGATCACTGCAGAAACTTCTTGGGGATAGCAAAAATACAGAACCCTATGAATATGACCTCATTATTATTGGTGGTGGCTCAGGTGGACTTGCATGTTCCAAGGTATGGCATGAATATCGCATTAAGGAGGAAGCTGTGGCAAAACTTCTTCAAAAGTTAATCTCTCAATTATATTAGTATAAAACAGCTTATATTTTGATTATTACTATTTGACTTGTTAATTAATGAATCAGTAGTGGTCTAGTAACGTGCTCACTAAGGAGATAATGGTCTCTATGGACCAGTTTCTAGCCAATGTCTATTCAGGTCTCAATCCTAATAACAGGTTATAGGTTTCAGGCTGAGGGTGGAACCCAGTGTTTTTTAAGTATCTCCTCTTCATGTGTAATACACAAGCACTTAAACGCTTCCAAACAGTAATCTAGAAAACTTAAAGGCTACCCTTGAACACTTTGACAGTTTCGGATTCAGGATCATCAGTCATTTAAATGAAGTGCTTTCAGCCCTTCTCTCAAGGTTCACTCTTTAGTTCCCTTTTTAGCTGCTTTCTCAAAAGGTAATAGAGATTGTGTAGCTCTTACCCAATTAGCTGTTGTTCAGTGTGCCTCAGGACCTGAGGTGTGGATTCAGTTTTTTCTTCTACCTGAAGGATTTGAACACACACTTCCCCCTCTCAGCCAGGTATCCTAACCGACTGTTTATGCTTTGGGCATGGTGAGGTTGTTTTGACAGCCTTGGCAATTGCTGTACAATACAGCTAAGCATGCAGCTTTCATTAGATAATATAAGGCAGGCAGGAGAAGTTGACAGTGGAATTCCTTAGCTGGCCAGTTGGATGTTTTCAGAATGTTCCAGACCTTTCTTCACGTTTCCTTCTGGGACATCAGTTATCAACTTGGTGCTAATTGCCAAATTGTTCAGAGTGGGAGAGGTCAAGTACTCACAGAATACAAGAAAACTGGCTAAACTTTGTTTGAGCCAGGATTGCAATAGCTGTGCAGTAGTTTTTAAACAGATTTGAGGCACCTAAAAGTTTGATCAAACTGCTTGAAAGATGAAATAATGAGTGCCTGGTAATTCCTTGGATAGAGCATCATAGGATTATTCAGGTTGGAATGGACATTAGAACAATGTCTAATATAAGCTCCTGCTCCAAGCAAAGTCATCTGTGAGGTCACACAAGATTATGCAGGAGCTGGTCCATTTAGGTCTTGAAAATAGCCAGAGGTGGAGATGGCACAGCCTTTCTGTGAAACCTGTTTCAGTGTCCTCATGGTGTTGAAGTTGCTTGTATCTAGTCTGAATCTCTTGTTTGAACTTAGAACCACTGTCTTTTGTTCCTTCACTACTTGCCAGTGTGAAAAGCCTGGCGTCTTGATGACTTTGTCATAGGTATTGGAAAGCTGCTCTTCAGTATCCTCCAAATCCACCTATTCTAAAGGCTGAATGTGTCAAGTTCCCTTACCCATCTCATAGTGGGTGTGCTCCAGCCCCCTGAGCATCATGGTCATCCTCCACTGAGCTGTCTCCAGTTTATTAATGTCACTTTTCATCTATGGACATGCCAAACCAGTCCTGCTCTCCTGAGAGAAAAGGAGAGCTAACAGCATACATATTTCCTTGGGTGAGGTAGAAGAGGATCATAGGCTGATAAGCCCATCTACTGCCCTTTTCAGATCATAGGTTTTGACAGCATGATCTGGATGCAGCATTGAACATTTAAGCAGCCATTCACAGTTTGGAAGGAAGCAATAGTCTTGGAGGGATTTCAGTTTTTGTATAGTGAAGGAGACAGAAGAAGCTAACTAATAAAGGAGCCTTCTATTAGCCCTAAGTATGTCATGACCGTAAATGAGTGGACAGGCTTTCTTGGTTCAGTAATGCTGACTGATCTCTCCATCTTTCACAGGAAGCTGCTGCCTTGGGAAAGAAAGTAATGGTATTAGATTATGTTGTTCCAACACCTCTTGGAACCTCGTGGGGTAAGGTTCTGATACCTTGTATTTTATGATGTTTGAGTACCAGTGCTACATTCTGAGACATTAGATATTATGGATTTGTAGTCTTAGAATCTGAGGCTGTATTCCTCTAATTCTGGACACAGGTAAAGCAGTTGTTTTCCTGGCATGCCTGCTGCTTTTCTGGACAGTTATTTCTGGTTTGTGCATTACTAATTCTGTTACTTGTCAAATATTGTTCTATTTTTTAATGCTTTCATATTGTATCTGGGTAGTGTGTGTGTGTCTGTGCATGTTCACACTCTTATGCTTGTGGCATTATTTTGCCCTTTTGTTCATGTACTGTATGTGGACACCTGATCTGCTTCCTTTAGAAAAGTGACTACATGGCTGTGTATGGGTCACCTTTCCGTAACTAAGGACAGCTGCTGTCTGACCTTGTTATTGGCAGTTGAGAATGAGTAAGGAACTTCATTGGTGAAGTTTCATTGAGTGGAGGTATGAATGTGCTTTTGTAGCCAGTATTTCAAACATATGTATATTTCAAATTCCACATAATGGGTGATAATAAATGTCAGGAACTCTGGGCTTTTTTGCCTTGCTTACTTGCCAATCTGACTAAAATCTGAAGCACTGTGGAGTAAGTATCCTGAGTCTATGTTTAAGATACACTGTACCCATGCTGGGTCAATGAGTCTTAAACTGAATGCAACTTGTAAGCTTAGTACGTTCATTGTATTTTTAAAATGTCTCTTGCAACAGAAATTTCATGTTACTAGTGTGACTGTAGCAAACATCACCAACTGATATATGGGTGATTATACAAAGCACACGATAGTAAAAGCATAAATGTCAAGTTCATGGAAGTAATAACATGGTTCTTCCCATCTTAGGACTTGGTGGCACATGTGTAAATGTAGGTTGCATTCCTAAGAAGCTAATGCATCAAGCAGCACTTCTGGGTCAGGCGCTCCAAGATTCAAGGAAATACGGGTGGCAGTATGAAGAACAAGGTTAGTAAAAGCACAGAGGTCAGACCAAGACTCTACAGATGAGAGGCTGAGCTTAAGATTGTTCTTGTACTTTGGACTTGGCAAATTAGAGGCAGAGTTCAGTAGTTTTCTTAGGTGAATCAGAAGGCATCCTCCTTCTTGAGTCATAGAAGCTTTTAAGGTTGAAAGTAATTATGTTTCATTCCCTATATTATCTGAAAAGAATGGAAGAACTTCTAGAATGGACTTATTTCAGGTAGTAACAAGTCAAATAAACTTCAGCATAGTAGAACAGGGTTTTAATATGTATCCTCATTACTGATAATGAGGGTTACTGTTTTTTTAGCGTGATGTACAAGAGTAAATTTTTCTTTAAGGGTTCAGTGCAATTTTACTTCTTAAAATATGAAATTAATGTCTTGTTTCAGTTAAACACAACTGGGAGGTCATGGTAGAAGCAATTCAGAACTACATTGGTTCTTTAAACTGGGGCTATCGAGTGTCCTTAAGAGAGAAGTCTGTGACATACCTCAATTCTTATGGAGAATTTGTTGAACCACACAAAATTAAGGTATGTACTGTGTTTGAAATACTTAGTTGGGAGGGAAAACTCATGTTCTTAAAATGGCTTTTAAAATCCAACACAGAAAAGCCTTTATCTTAACATTGCCAGCTGAGGTCAACTGAAGTTAAAAACTCGGTTGTCAAATAAGTTACTGATTTAAATAATTATTGTACTTTAGTACATGCCATAGTGTCTGCAAACCTAGTAACTGGTGCATAAGAGTTGGTATCTGTGGGTGTCTGAGTCTTGCAAGAATGGCTTAAGGTGATCTCACTTTCTGACTGAGATCAACAGCCTGAGTGAGGAGGGGAAAAAAAAAATAAAAGCTCTAGCTGTATGATTTTGCAACTTGGAAAATCTTCATAGTAAAGCATAAAAACTATTGAAATTAAATTCAGATTAAGCACTTGCATAAGAGCATTGCTAGAACCTTATGCTGTATCAGCATATGAATTAAACTGTCAGTTTTGCAAGACAAAGCATGTGCTGGCAATCTTACTGTAAGGGATCATACAGCAAGGTTAACTTAGAAGTGGTGCAGATTGAAGACAACTGTTGAGTTCAGTGAGTGTAATTGTCTGGTTTTAGCATGAGTTTATGAAGGCTGAACTACATGTGTTTCAAACCAGGAGACCAGCACTGAAAAATAGTAGTATGTTCAATTTGCCTCATGTACCAATTGTTCTAGTGCCCAGACGTGGAGGTCACCTACTTAAGTGTCCTTAGTCAATAAATGAAGTAGAATATTAAGACTTGCAGCAGGAGGTTGCACTAGATGACCTCCTGAGATTCCTTCCAACCTAAATTACCTACATGTGTTTCAAACCAGGAGACCAGCACTGAAAAATAGTAGTATGTTCAATTTGCCTCATGTACCAATTGTTCTAGTGCCCAGACGTGGAGGTCACCTACTTAAGTGTCCTTAGTCAATAAATGAAGTAGAATATTAAGACTTGCAGCAGGAGGTTGCACTAGATGACCTCCTGAGATTCCTTCCAACCTAAATTACCTGTTGACTCTCTGGAATTTTCCCT
>NW_008689738.1:36954-48889 GCF_000695815.1 Acanthisitta chloris | reverse complement strand
GCAGGAATGAAGGTCAAATTTTGGGAGATGCATTGGCAAGATTAAAATTTCCAAAGGCCAAAGGTCTCTAGAGGTCAAATTAGTTTGAATTCACTTAAGGCTGGGTCTTAGACTCTCTGAAATCATGTAACTACATAGTGTGTTTTTTTAATTTCTGCATTAGCCTAAGAAGTATTTGATGTTCTTCTGTCACTAGCACTGTGTAAGCCTTCTGTTGGGGAAGTGAGGGGCCTTAATTTGCTGTGGCTTTTTATAACCTGAAAGTGAAGTTGTTACAAACAACTCAATCTAAGTGAGTAGTTGAGATGGGCAAGATTCAAAGAGTAAGTGATTTTTTAAGTGCTCTAATGTGAGAAAAGCCTGATAGCCTGTTGTTTAATTGTGTTGGTCTTCAGTGACCTGCATGGCCTCTCTAAATGCATTAGTTCTTGTTTCAAACTGCTTGTTACATAATTTCTATTTTATCTTAAAACTTGTAGAAAAAACTTTCTTAACTGTGTCTTTATGAACAGGCAACTAATAGAAAAGGACAAGTAACCTATCACACAGCAGAGACTTTTGTCCTGGCAACGGGAGAAAGGCCTAGATATATGGGTATTCCTGGAGATAAGGAATACTGTATTACAAGGTGAGATGAAAAGGCATAATAGACTTTGTCTGCTCTACTGTTTGCAAAGGCAAACAAGCTTGTGTTGAAAGAACCTTGTAACTTACACTTCTTTTCTTTTTAGTGATGACCTCTTCTCCCTGCCTTACTGCCCTGGCAAAACTCTAGTTGTGGGTGCTTCCTATGTGGCTCTGGAGTGTGCAGGATTTCTTGCTGGTCTGGGGTTAGATGTCACAGTGATGGTGCGTTCAATACTCCTTCGGGGCTTTGACCAAGAAATGGCAGAAAAAGTAGGTGCCTACATGGAAACACATGGCGTAAAGTTCATCAGGAAGTTTGTACCTGTTCAGGCAAGTGCTTTTTTTAGGTTTCTTTTCTCCACACAAGCTTTCTTTAAACAGCAGATGTGAACTACAGGTGTTGTCTGGGAAGGCTTTGGCTCTGAACAAGAATAAATATTTTAGGAGATTAAGCTTAAGCTTTTTTACTGCTGAATGATAGATTAGTAGGTCAGGGCTTGAAGTGACAATGTAAGTGAGCTCTGCTGCTTCAGGTCATTCTAAGCTTACAAAAATTTGCACAGGTTGAACAGCTGGAGCAAGGCATGCCAGGAAGACTGAAAGTGACAGCAAAGTCTACCGAGGGAACGGAAGTCATTGAAGGAGAGTATAACACTGTAAGTATTTCTGGATTTGAAATAACTGAATATAGATGCACACAAAAATATATTGGAATACTTCCTTTTTTTCTTGAACAACTTTTAAAAGGAACTCCAACTGGAAAAATTGTTCATATAAATTACTGGCAGAAAAAAACTCCACCTTAAAATTGAATATTCATCTTCAATTGAACCCTGTAAACAGAATGGGTGAAACTTTGTGTGCCTGGAATTTAGCTCATATGAACAGTGTTGTTCTTTCTTGTTTTGTTCTGTTACTTTGTTTTCTGTTTATTGCATCTCTGAAATAAGTTGCATGTGGAGGAGCCTGAACTGATGGTGGCTCTTTCAAAAAAATTTAGAAAAGTCATTTAATCATAAGCTTCAGCTTGTCAGTAAGACCAAAGGAAGTGTTATGTTCATTATACTTCTCTTGCATAGTTACTGCATTTACTTTTGATTTTTTTATTTTTTTTTTTTAGGTTTTGATAGCCATTGGTCGTGATGCCTGTACCCGAAATATTGGTTTAGAGACAATTGGTGTCAAAATCAATGAGAAGTGAGTATTGTTCAACTCTTTTAAACCACTGAATGCAAGGAGGTTTGTATCCAATAATACCGGTGGATATATTTATCTTTTTTTCTTGCTTTTATCCTTGGCAATTATGTGGCCCTTTAAAATATTTTCTGTTCTTGGTTTGAATACAGTTGTCCTTTAGCTTCATTTCTTTAATAAGTATTTTGTAAAAGAACTATTCTGAGTTAATACCTTCTAGTTGGCCACTGTGCTTAAAGCAGAGAGCTGTATAATAAGTTAAAGATCATAAGTCCAAAGGTGTGTGCCTGTCAGTGCTTTCAGGCACACACTGTCATTCTTGGGTATGCCCTGTGCAGGGCCAAGTGCTGAACATGATGATATGTGTGAGTCCTTCCAACTCCAAATATTCTGTGATTCTGTTTCACCCCATTGTCATCAGCTAGGCACTGTTGCTCAGGTCACAGCTGGCTGACTTCAGCCATGTGTCAGAGTTGGAGGTGATTGATGTTCTGAAGAGTTTGCAGTTGAAGTAAAAAAGGCATAAGCATAATTTAATAAAGTGTGCTCAGTAGTTAGAGTAACACCTTAGTAGCAGAGCTTCTCCCCTCTGTTTTTTGCAGACCTCTGAGGCAGATTGTGACACTGAATTCTGTTCTCTTTCTGTTTTAAAGGAATGGGAAAGTACCTGTAAATGATGAAGAGCAAACCAGTGTGCCTTATGTTTATGCTATTGGGGATATACTGGAAGGAAAGCTTGAACTTACTCCAGTTGCCATTCAAGCAGGGAGGCTGTTGGCCCGCAGGCTGTATGGTGGTAGTTCCAGAAAGGTAAAGCTTATAAGCATACAACTTTAACTTATTTCTGTGCTCTTTGCCTCAAAATTGCAATAACATGAGTTGATTTGTCCGCTTGTCTGTGGGCTCTGCAAATGTTTTGTTTAAAAAAAGTGCTAATACAACTGTTCCTGTTATGCACTTTATAGAACTTGTATAGTCTAAATGGAATCTTCTATTTTTATTTTTAGTGTGACTATATCAATGTACCAACGACAGTGTTTACTCCTTTAGAGTATGGCAGCTGTGGATTTCCTGAAGAAAAAGCTGTAGAAGAATATGGAAAGCAAAACTTGGAGGTAAGAGCACTTGAGTCATTTAACTTGGAGACTGAGTGTTTTTCTTGGGCCTTGCTACTTTACTCTCAAGGCATAGTGTTAAAACAAGATTAGAAGGTTAGAACTGTTGTGGCACTGTTTTCATCTGGGTAGCAAGGTATTGGACTCACAGAAACTTAGGACTGGACTTACTGCCATTAGAATTGTGCCTGGTTTGCAGGCTGTCAAGCAGCATTTGACTTGGGTTTCAAAACTGCAGAGGTGTTTTTTGTTGTCATGAATTAAAGACTTATTGCTGAAGTGTACCAAACTTCAGGCATGAACTGTCTGTTTTCTGATGGTTCACTGTACTTGAATTGGGAGTTAATTTCTTTCTGACCTTTCCATACAGCTACAGGAGTATTGGGCATAACTTACCCATTTTACTGTGATTTCTGGATGCATATTAAGAGCTGTTGCTGTTTCAAGTACTTAATTCAGGGGCATGTGGTTTGAATCAAGTCTTCGTCTACTGGCTTTTGGAGGATGGACTGTGTGGGCTGGGTGGAACAAAATCACTGTTTGTGTTATGAAAATCTAGTGGGTTAAATGTTACACCATCTGTCTTTAAAGACATTAAAAATTAGAATTCTATCTGATCAAATTAATTCATAAAATTCTAATGTTCTTTTCCTTGTTATCATCCCAGGTTTTTCACACTTTGTTCTGGCCACTTGAATGGACAGTACCAGGCAGAGATAACAACACTTGTTATGCAAAGATCATCTGCAATAAACAGGACAATGTAAGTAGCAAGCTGGAATGGATATACTGAGTGTATTCATGACATTTCTTTTTAGACCAGCTAAAAGACAAGTATCTCTTGCTTGGCTTGCCTGAGCCCAGCTCTACCCATTCTGTTAACACTAGTATTTGTTTTAAGAGGATAAATCAATTTGGAGAGAGCTGATTGTTTTGGTTTGGAGTTGGTTTGGTTTTTTGGTATAACAGCTGTTTGAGCAAGTGGTAGCTTTATATATTATGAAACTTCATCCTATTTAAGAATAGAGAGTTTCCCAGAGTTTTTCTTTCAAGTGGTTTTGACTGACTACCACCTGGTGTCTTGCTTTAGCTTTCTGGACCTTGTGGGTTTTGCCATTTGAAAAATGCAGTTTTCTATGTTTCATAGAAACATGGAATGTGGTAGCCCTAGAAAACTGATGAGAAATGTTCTTGTTGTGGCAAAAAATAAATGTCAGTGTTTTCTGGTATTTTCCCCAAAACTATTTGGGAGAACAAAGAATGAATGGTAGGATGAAACCACATGGCTTTTAAGCTAAGAGGAAGTAAGCCTTACTCTTTGTTATTAGTCCACCTAACCCTTTCTCAAAGGGCAGAAAGGCTCATAGTTCTGCTTTTACTGGAGCCTCATTGGAAATAATCCAAATTAAAATAACATAATGGAAGGGAGGGACTTGATTTAGATTTCCCTGTGAAAGGTTTTTTTCCTAGGATGTTGGAGGACAATGTAAGTTAAATAGTGTATTTAAAATGCTCATAATGAGGACTTTGTGTCCTCTCTTGTAAATCATGGCCAGACCTGTGCTAGGACATCCCTGAAGGTATGGGAACATCTTGGGAAAATGTTTTAAAGCATTCTTTGTATAACTCTTGATAAACAATTAATGGAACAAATTGAAACAAACCGCACCCATTTTTATCTTGTTTTTATAGCCTACTGCCACTACTCTAGATCTGACTAGAGACAACTTGCTCAAAGTGCAACCCTATGATGTTTTCATTTTTTTTCTTGTTGACTGCTTGGGGAGGGAGGGAACAGCCAGTGAAGCTCTTCAGTATTGGATTTTTAACAACCAGTATGAACAGATCCTTTATCTGACCTAGTTTCATCGTAGCTAAATAGTTTTAAATCTGAATATACTGAAGATACTGTATATCAATAAAATCACAGAAACAGCTGACAGAATTAGAGTCTATTTTAGTTTTTAATTTTTGAATTAGAGGTGTGCCATGATTTTAAAACTCATTTATTTTAAAACTTGTTTCATTCTGCTGTAATGGACTGGAAAGAACTGCAAGGCTGCTTTACTTGGAGTAGTTAATTTTTTGTTAAAGACTCTGCTATCGACCTGCTTGCATAAAATACATTTTTAGTGTAGTGGGAGTTGCATGCTTGAGCTTTTGTCAAATTTTGCCTTGTACTAACTCATGTTTTTCTCTACCTGTCATAAAGAATCGTGTGATAGGACTTCATGTTCTTGGACCTAATGCTGGTGAAATTACCCAAGGTTTTGCTGCTGCAATAAAATGTGGTCTCACCAAAGAATTACTTGATGAAACAATTGGTATCCATCCAACTTGTGCAGAGGTAAGGAAGGGGAAGGCACAGCTTGATTTAAAACCTCTTGAGACCATTATTTAGATGCAAGGAAAGAATTGTATTTTGAGATTTAATTAGTATTTGCTTAACTCCTGAAAGGTGTTGTCACTGCAACTTGTTTTCCATTGTAACAGTGCAAAGAAATGTGATACTGTTATTTTAGAAGAGGAAACCAATAGCTATGATGATGATGATGCAGACCAACAGTAAATAAGCTGTCCTTTTGGTCTCTTACAGGTGTTCACTACAATGGATATTACCAAGTCTTCAGGACAAGACATCACTCAGAAGGGCTGCTGAGGTTAAACCTGCTGTTTTACATGTCTCCATGTTGTGCACACTTGGGTCTGTGGAAGCCCTAGTACATCCAACTGCTTTGCAGCCAAGTAAACGTTTGCATCAGTACCACTGTACGTGCTGCAGCTGGGAGTGGTGCCTTTGAGAGGCTTCCTCAGTAAATTGTGTTGCGCATGGAAACAGTAATACAGCAGGGAAATCTTGGAATGTAAATCCTGACTTTGTTTGGAATTAGCACTCTGGTGCTTTTTTGACGTTCTAGCTCGGAACCTTCTTGTGAGGTGAGCTACGACTGATGACTCCATGCAAGGTTGGGAGATTCTTTGTCTAGTCACATGTCTGAACTCTTCCTGAAGGAAATTCTTAAATTGCACAAATTAAAGCTAATGCTTCTAGACTCCAGTGTCTTGTACAAATGCTTGAGATAGAAGACAATTACATAATTGAATGATTCTTGCCAACAGTTTACAACTGATTAATCTTTTTAATGCTTTTTGTTATACTTAATTGTATGTTCAGTTGAGGCAAGATGGCACAAATGGGATGCAGTGTTGAGCAGTGCAGTTCAAGCACTAGTCTCCCACCTGAACCAGTCTAAAACTTCAAAGTAACCTAAGACATCACTGTTGTTCACATTCATAGTTGTTTGACCTCAGGTGACAACGTGTCTTTAAAATAAAAATGTGAGTTGTAGGCATCTTGTGAGTCAGGGTTTGAAGAGCAAGAGAGCAAGAGCATGTCAGTTTGCTCTTGCTGTTCATGACCATATTTAGTTCTAATGGTCTCAGATCTGGTTTCACCTGTGTAATGTAAAACTTCACAGAACCCAGAACTGTAAGTATGTGCTCTTATCTGGAGTACTGAAGTCTTGGAGGAGCAGAGTCTGTCCCACTAATACAGTGGGTGCCTGACTGTGATCCTAGTGTTATATAGAACTGCTCTCTGAAGCATGTGTGGCAGCACAGAACATGACCTGGTATGCTGCCCTGCTTTGTGTGTGTTGTGTACAGTCAATACTCTGAAGCTTTCTTCCACCCCTAGCATTCTGTTCTGGGGGAATTGTGCTTGAATTTGGCCCTTAGTTTTGTCCAAAAAGATGTTTTGAAAGACTGTTCTGAATATTGTATGATAGTAACCAGTTTTTAACTATTTAATCTGTGATGTACCATGGAATCTGAAGTTCAATAAACAATGCATACAACACACTGTGGTGTCTGACCTTGTGGTTTATGTTGCCTGAAATGTTATTTGGCTTAAATTATGTTGTTTATGCCATGCAGTACTAAACCTCTATAGACTTGTGCATGCTGTAATCTTTTAAATGGAGAAACAAGTTGTCTTGCCACACCCAGGGGCTTGCTCAAGGAATACCAATGTGCTTCTATTTTGATATGCAGAATTCTCTATGTTCAAACTGAGAGAATTTTCTACTGCTTCTGTATATTCCAGAAGATTCTAAATACCTATGTTGTAGTGTTTATCTGCAACACAGCTGAAAGATTCTCTGTAGATTCTAAGTAGAGTGTTAGCAACAAATCTGACTGGTGCTAAAATTTGATAACTCTGTGAGACTTTGGGGTTTTGCTGGGGGTGCCCAGTAGTACTGTAAAATACTTTCACTTGACTGTGGAGACACTTGCTGAGCTGCTGGTGTTGTTTTGCTGCAGAGCTCTGGGAAGCTGCTTGTTCTGGTCTCCTAGAAATTTTTGTTAGAGCCACATACTTGCTGTCACTTCTGCAGCAGCGACCCTAAGAGTGCACTGCCAAAATGTTTTTTGCCTGAAAGTTTGCCTCTATACATCAGATGTTATAATTCGAAGGAAAGGAAGCATAATAGTAGTGTAAACTCCCTCCGAGTTGCAGTCGACGAACCAGAGACTCATCTGAGCTGTTTTCAAAAGTCAGGGGAGGTGAGTGTGGCCAAGGGTAGAGAGCTGGGAGCAGGCAATGTGTTACAGACACAATTCAGCAATCTAGATGGCTGAAAGGAAACTTGGTAAACAATAAAGCATTCAGAAGGCTTTATATCATGAGAAAATGGGAATGGCAAAGTTTACCTGGTGCAGCCTTGTTATAGAGGAAGTGAAGGGGGAAGCCAAGTCAGTGAATGATAACTTCCTGAATTTACTATTAGTAAGCACTAATTGAGTTTTATTTCAAATTCAGATTTGATTTGCAGGTTCATGTTAATTGATCAATAATTACCACTTGCCTATCTGTTAACAGTGTACTAATTGCTGATGTTCCTTATGTCAAGCTTGCCCAAGCTGTCAGCCCTAGGTGATACTTACAGCTGATGGCATTGAGAACTTTATATAGATAGTCTTCTAAGCTTTAAATTCTCCAGTTAAAATACACAGTGAGTAGCTAATAGCAAGAGGAAACAAACATGTCACTTGTGTTTCGTTAGCTCACGTGTAAATTAAAACAGGACATAGTTCAAAGCCAAAATTTTAAGCTGGACAGTAGGTATTAGAGAAGAAGTAAAACCTGTAACGGCTAAATAATTACCCTGAATGTAGAGTCTGACATTGTTTTTTGATCTTTGGCCTGAGACTAAGTGAAGTAAGTGGAATGGCTTCCTGCTTCAGTCTCTTCTGAAGTATCTTTTCTGAAGTGTTCAGAAACCTGGACACTGGCCTGGAGCCCAGCTGTTGTGTGACCCTGAATGCTCAAGTGTTAGGGCCATATCAACTCATTTTTGAACCCTCTTACCTAGCACCTTTCAAGCCTGTTGTATCCTAGTAATGCTTTATTTGTAAAGCTGAAAATAAATTGTAAGAAAATTGCAGGCCAGGTGTAGTAGCCAAGTGGGGGGAGAATTTCCTGATGTAGTTCAGAAGAGGCTGTGAGAGCTTGTGCTGCTTCAGTTGGTGTTGTGATTTCTGTAGCTTCTGCTGCTCTGCCCAGTGACATGGAGCTTACAGGGGGTAATGTACATTCTGGTGTAAAGAGAGTAACAGCTGTTGTTCTTCGGTGAAAGAGCTGTGAGAACTGGGCATCAGTTTACACAAGCTCATTGGATGGTCCTCTACAGGCCAAGTAACTGCAGGTATTGAGCACTAGCATTTTATACCTAGTTGAGACCAGAGTAGATACTTAACTGCAGGGAGAGTGTTTGTTAAGCTCGATAAGTAGCATTTAAATGAGTATCTGCTTATGTGTTTGTCTTCAGTTTTCAAATTTGCTTTGATGGAAACTCAGCTAGTGCAGGTCTAATTGGGTATAGAATGCTCTAAAAATCTTCCCACTAGCTTGCAAGGAACAGGTGCCTTGGCCTGAAACTTGTTTGCTCCACATCATTGGTGAGTTTGGACAGTAAGGAGACTCCAGCAGTGGCATTAAAAGCAAAATGGTGTGCTTACGTTTCTGTTGTCATAAATGTTGTTCACCAAATTCTGAAGGGGTGTTCTGTGTCCTTAAAATACTCTGATATTTATTCATGCTGTGATACCAGGATCATTTTATAGGCTGCAGTTGAAAATGCTCAGTTGTGACTGAATCTGCTCTTAGCTGTTTTGTCTAGATCACTGATAATTATGGCACTCTGTGTCTGGACTGTAGCTCTTGAAACTGGATCAACAACAAAACTGTGTGGGTTTTTTTAACTTATTGGTGAAATTTATCCATTCCAGGTCCAGGAGTGGTTATGATTATAGTTATTGTAAACATGGAAAACACTTAATCATCAAATTAGTAGATTGCTTTCCACATAGCATGAATTTTAATTATATTTTGAGCACTGTAATTTGTCTTGAGTAACACAAGCAGCCAGTTGGCCTGTGCAAGAGCTGTGGGGGCAAGTCAGAGACAAAAGGGGGAACTGAATAATTCTGTAATAAGCTCTGAAATACCAGAAATAGACATGGAATATTTTTCCTGTGTAAGTGAACTGTTTAAAGCTTCAGATTCTCACAATTCCCGTCAGAGCTGCTTTTGACAAAGACTTGAAGTGTTTACCATTCTTCCACACATCTCAAATACCAGAAGAAAATTGAAAAATAGGGGGGGTTAGCTCTAAATTGGAATTCCTACATGTTTAGATCTTGTGCTTGTCAGCTTCTCCCGAATATTGGCAAGGAAAAAATTCCTGGATGTGCCTTTGAAGAGGTGGGAACAACAGAGGAAGGAAGGGTCAAGAATTTTTACCTAATGCAGCAAGCCGCGTTTTTGTGGGTTTGCAGCACTGGATAACCTGTTCTCCAGGTTGCAATTCAAGTAAATGAAGAGACAGGGTTAGAAGTCCTAAATGACCGTTTTTAATTGTCAATACAGAGTGAGTGTGTGATTGAACATCTTCATCCCATTAAGGTGTATAAACTCACAATTTGGAGCTGAGTTGCAATAGTTTTCAGTGTTGCCTCTAAAAATAGCAGTTGTTCTTTAAGAATTTCTTTGCGTGGATAAAACAGGAGCAGTGCTGGTTCAGAAGTGTTAGAATGACACTATTTGGAGGCAGCACTGACTGTAAGGCAGGATAGAAAATGCCATTTGTTTATTTTGCAGAGCCAATGTCACTGCTCTGCTGGCTACTGGTGGCTCCTTTTGGACCAGTGAACATGACTGTTGTGTTGGTGTGTGCTTTGTGGCTCTTGCTCAGCAAGGGGAGAAATAATCAAATTACCCAAACCAGCTGTGTAAGTGTCTGCTGCAGCTGTATCTGGGTGGGGAGGAAAAGAATGACTGTCCTATCTACAGGTTCAAGCAGTGATAACCAAGTTTGGAAGTTATTTTAGCTATAGTTTTTCTTACTAGCTTTTCTTTAAATAATTTTCCACCTTCACATGCCATACAGTCCCAATGTTCTGCTGGTGAAAATCTAATTAAGTTTACTTCTGATTTCTAAATAGAAATAGTTAGCTTAAAAAAGAACTTTTGTTTGTAATAGACAAGGTTTCTAACCAGTTAACAGCTTGGTTGTTTTGTCCTCTGAAAGGGCAGAAGTGTTATTTCTTTAGCTAACTTGGTTAAAAATTACTCACTGCAGTCTTCTTTTTTTGTTTGTTTTTGAAAGCGTTAGAGGGTTCAGCATGTCCCATGACCTAAAGGGATTTCCCTTTGTCTCCCTTTCCCACTACACCCTGACAAGTGCCCTGCTGTGATCAATTTGACCTGTCCCTTTCTGCTGCTGCTCCTTGTGCCTGCATACTAAGTGGACTGAGAACTTAGGTTTGTGAACTTGACAGTGTCTGGGCAAGAACACCCCTTTAAATAGTACTTGCACTGTTGTTGTTTGCTTTTCGCAGAGGCTGAGAGTTGTGGGTAGATGCTGGCACAGTTCACTACCTTCTTGCCTTGTAAAAATTTGACTCCTGGAATCCTGGCACCGACTGCCTTACATAATCTCTTGGACATGCTCTGACTTGGGGCTTGCGTGGTGTGTGGGCAGAGGGCAATTTAGAGCACTGATGGGGTCTGAACTATTGCAGCTGGTGATGGAGTGGAAGCCATGGGCTGGCATTGTACATTGGTAGGGGAGGCAGCCCATGCTGTCACAGGTTGGGCAGAAGAAGAAGGAATTGGTGGGGGTGGGAAGGATTGGTTTCATCTGGGATTTTTCACCTACCTCTCTCTCTTTTCTCCCTCACCTCAAGCAGTAAGAAAAATCATGGTAGAGCCTCTATGACTCTCTGTTTAAAACCCTGTGCTGGGGCTGTATCAGCCAGGTTTGCTGCTAGGTGATGTGTCTGCTCCTTCCATCCCATCTTTTCTGGGTGTTACCAGCATGCGGACTGGGAAGCAAAGACCTTGCTATGCACTGTTCATTCCTTTGCAGGCAGAAATTCCCTCAACCTGATTCATTCTCTTCCTCTATCTTTCCCCCTTGACAAGATTACTTACTGCCCTGTGGGATATAAGATCTTCTTACCCTCTTTCCCCAAAATAAGAAGTCCCATCCCTACAAAACTGCCTTAATTCTCTTCCCCTTCCTCTGGCACTTTCCAGGCTTTCAATGAGGGTCCTTGTCTCCCATTGCATTTCTGTTGCACTTGAATGTTAATTTTATTGACCTTTGCCAATCCCCTCCCTCCTCCCAGCTGAGGGACAAGCTTTTAGAAGGGTTATTCCTCTTGAAGGTGATGAAAGGTGCTCCTTGATTGCTAGATTGGCATCTCCACAGCATTCAAGGTCTCTGCTGGGCCAGGGAGGTGGAGGCAAAAAGCTTGGAAACAGGCCAACTGCTTCCCACGTTGGATGAAGCATCATTAAACAGCCCCTTCCCTTCAGGCTCTGGTTTGTCTCTCCCTCTCAGTAAAGGAGCTGAGTTTCTAAATTAGGAAGCTGAAGATTCTGCTGTGAGATGTTCACATTTAATTTAGTTTGCACTCTACAGGGGCTGAAG
>NW_008689738.1:0-36943 GCF_000695815.1 Acanthisitta chloris | reverse complement strand
GCAGGAAATGCAGACTTATAAAACGTGTGCCTTGTACTTGGGTTTGCTTATCTGGGCAGTGACAGCAGAGGTTAGAGCTTCGCTTTGTCTTGCCTCTGTGGTGTGACAGGGTTGGTTACTTAACCTCTCGAAGGATAAGCTTATATTGCATGAGTGAGGATTAGCTGCTGTTTGCACAGCATTTTGAAGTTATAAAATGAGATGTGTTAAGAGTAACGTCACTGACAGAATGTATTTGATGCAGATCAGCTTCTGGCTGATGGCCTGCAGTTGTGTTAGGTCTTGTTGGGAGCCCTGTGAGAAACTGAATTCTTAGACTTCTCTCTATTCAATTTTTTTTAAACAAAGTGAGGTGGGTTAACCTTCAGTAGCATCAGATGCCCACCAAGCTACTCTCTCACTCTGCCTCAGCAGGACAGGGGAAGAAAATACAATGGAAAAGCTTATGTGTGGAGATGAGGACAGAGAGGCCATTCACCAGTTACTGTCATAGGCAAAACAGCCTTGACTTGGGAAAAAATAATTTTACTTACTGCAAATTGATACTGGAGTAAGATAATGAGAAAAAAAATTAAACCCAACTTCACTCCCAGCTCTTTTGCCTCCTTCCCCAGGGGCACAGGGAGATGGGAAATGGAGGGTGATCAGGCCACTACACTTCTCATCCAATGCTCCTTCCTCACACTGTTCCCTTGCTCCAGTGTGAGGTCCTTCCCAGGGAAAAAAGTCCTTCACCAGCTTCCCCAACATGTGTCTTTCCCACAGACACTTAGGTTTACACTTTTGCCTTCAATCCCTTTTAGAATATCAAGTACCAATAAGTAGTTAATGCTTTTGAGCTGGGATTTTATGGTTTGGCATTTTTCCTGTGGTCCTGCTGCTGTCCACAAAATAGCATGAGTAGGGCAGAGCTGTTACATTTGCTATCTCACCATCTGTGCATTGCTCCAGTATTCCAAGAGTCAGTACTTGTAATCAGGGATTAAATTATTTTTGCAATTCAGCCTAGTGGTGTACGATAGCAGGCATGGACTGCTCCTGAATATTGCAGAGGATTGTTGATCCCTGAGTTACTTCCTTCCAGTGTGGCAGGAAAGACAGCTGCATTTGTCAGACATTGAGAAAGCAAAACATTTCAAACCTCAGAAAGTTCTACAGATAAAATGAGATTCTGAGTAGAGTTTGGGTACACTTTTCTTATATGGTTGTTTTCTTCTTTTTTTACACAAAAAACCAACCCAAACACCAAATTGGTTCAGCACACTTGTTATCACTATTTTTAAGTGATTTTTTTATATAGCAAAATACAAGATTAAAAACCCACACTTTATCATCTCTAAACCTAACATAAACAAATGGCATTAGCTACTCATACTTCTGCATCCCCTTATAAATATTGTTGCATTTTTTTACTTGTCAGTGTTTGGGGTTTTTTTGATATTTAATAACTCAAGGAAATGGAAGCAGGAAGGGGAAAGCATAAGGCAAAGAATTGATCTGAATGCATCTGTCCTCCAAAACCTTTTGATTTGTGTCAGGAAGTGGGCAACACAGTATGCAGTAGAGATGGCCCATGTTCATCTCTGACTTTGGCCAACACTGTGGCCTCTTTCCATGTCTCACTGGAAGCATCACTGATTCCTCTGGCAGAGGTGACTTGGTGGGCTATGCTGTGGAGTGCTCACCTTGCTGCTTTTTCATCGCTTCTGTGCTGTAAGTAGATGATTAATACCTAGAAGATCAAAATTGTTTTTCCAGCTAGCCCTAAAAACAGTAACATGCATTTAAAAGCTTAATGGTTTTTCAGAGTGAAATATAAAAGTGTCAAGTTAATTCTTAAACTAAATTGTTGGAGTTTTTTTGATTCTCGTGGTTTCCTAAGTCATCCTTCACTAGAGCGATGGTACTTTTACTGTATTCATTAATTATTGCAACATGAAAGATTGTTACCTTTAATTTGAGGAGTCCTTACCTACTGTGAAAGAAACTTATAGTCTAATACTCTTTATCACTGATTTGTGTTACATTAAAATTAGGATGCCAGCCAGTAGGGAAGCAAACATAAAACATTGTATAGAGCCCTTGTCCAGCCTCACTTGTTGCTTTGCTTTTCTTCTTTTCTTAGGTGAGCTCAAGTAGCTATTAAGTCTTTCCTCCCAAGCTCTTTCTCTTCAGAGACTCAGAAGTCAGTGCAAAGAGCAGCATGAGTCTGTTTGGAGAGTCCATAGCTTGTACTTCAATGTCAGATGACATCCTGAAGGAATGATGACAATCAGTCCATAGCCCTCAGGTTGGAAGCTGTGTAGAATTAGTGTAGAATAAGTAATCAATACTTCTGATTTATGGAGGGCAAAAGGCATTTCAGAAAAAAAAATAATTAAAAAACCAACCAAAAAAACCCAAAACAACAAATGCATAAATTAGTCTAACCAATTGCTAAATGCTAGATTATAGCAGGATACCTATTTTTTTGGGTGTTAGTCTCACACAAAGCTAAACTAGGTGTTTACTGTCTTCCTAATTTCCAAGCTATGCCTTGTCAAACTGTTTTCATGTACTGAAATGAATCTTCTATACAAGACCAAAACACATAAGCAAACTTCTGTCTTACAAGGGTATTTTTCTGTGGCTGCTGTTAAAAGAGTAACATCTGGATTAACACAGGCCCCAAACAGGGATGGGAAAAGGACTGAAAAATGGAGTATAGAATTAGACTCCTCCTAGAAAAAGAATGACTTTATCTATTTCTCAATTGTGTTTCTGGGAAGATTTCTGTAATCAGTCAGGTGTATGTTATCTCCCTGAAGATACCACAATGGGAAAACTCCAGTCTACGTAATTAAAGCAGAAGTGGAGCAAATTCTCCATATTTTCCTGCTTTGTGAATGAATGCCTTAAAAACAAGATAAGTTTGGGTTTGTTTTTTTTTTTTAAAGCACAGGGTATGTAGGATATTTTCTACAATTAGGAAAACAGTAGGTGAAATATTTATATAACCTTTTGTGCTCAGAAAAAATTCAGACTTATTTGAAATGTGTTAACTTGTGAATTCTGATCTTTTGGATTCTTAGGTGAAAAGGAAATAGTTTTGAACAAGTGAAGTATGTAACCTCAGAAAAATAGGATGTACCAAGGTCACTTGCTTGAAGCAAAATCTCTTAGAGCTTCCCAGGACTGGCAGTGAGGTGAGGGGTGTTTCCTTTTCTGTATGGTGTGCTCTGAAGGTAAGATTAATTTATAGATGGAGGAAGTCCATGAATCCTGTAGACAGAACTGTAGCATCCATTTAGGCAGCAGGAAAATTAAGAAAACAGAAGCCTTTCTGAAGAAAGCCTTCTCTTGGGTTTTGGGCTTTTTTAGGACTAATAATAGCTGCTTGGAGAAAAATAGTATGAACCAGCCTTGTTGCTGCCTGTTCTATTTCTGGTTTTATCCCAAAGTCTTTGCATATTTGCATTTGTGCCAAAGGAGAGGCAAATAAACCAAACAAAGAGGGAGAAATTGGGGTTAATTCTGTGATGTAATGTTAATTTTGTTAGCTGACTTATCTAGTATTCCTCACAATCCAGTTCCTTAAACTTAATCAAACTTAGTTTGACAGCACAAGAGATGAAGTAAGGGGTTGTTTTTCTCATCTGCAGCCTGATGGCAAAGAAAGGAGTGAAAGTGTACAAGGGTGATGATGAAATTTTCTGCACCATTCCGCATGGTGTGCTTGTCTGGGCTGACTGAAATTCATCTGCTGTATATGTTTAGCTTTCACACATTGTCGTCTCTATGTGATCCTGGAGTGAAAACACTTCTAAAGTTCTTTGTGGCAATTAAATACAATTGCTGCTGGAACAGTGCAAATAGGAAACAACCTGTTAGAAATGTCAGGTTGTTCAGATCTCTTGGCAAGAGATGGTGGATTTGAGAGTATTCCTTAAGTACTAAATTTGTCAGTGCAGGAAGACAAGTTTCTAATAGGGCTGTAGCAAGTCTTCTTGGAAGTGTAGCTTTACAGAATCATGTACCTACTTCAGCAGTTTTCTTGTCATAAATTAAATGCTTCACTGGATTCAGGTCCTTATCCACCCAGGCTTTTTCCTATTTTTTGGCATAGTCTTTGGCTGTAGGGTTTGGTTTAATAAGGTATAATATACCGAGTACGAAGAGATTTGTTTACATGAGATCATGGTTGCTTGTATTGGTACTTAATATCTTCAATCTAGTAAGAGATCTCATTACAACAGAAATTAGGGGCATAAAGGTAAGACGAAATATCTCACATTTAAAGACAAATATCCTGGGGTGTTCATGCAGAATTTGGGAGAGCTGAGAATCAATTAAAGGGCAGGAAAATCTGTGTTTTCAAAAATCTTCTCTGGTTTTGTCTGTCCGTCCTAAAAGACATTCTTCAGTTCTCATTTCAGATCAATCAGGGATGGGATAGTCCTTTTCTACCCTGTAGTGTAGTGATACAGTCTCAAAAAATTACATTAAACAGACAATACTCTATCCCAGACCAAAACTATCTCTGGTTTTGGTACACAAAAATGTTCAGGTTTAAAATCTGTTAAAATACAACCAAGTTAATTTTATGTCTTCGGAAAATGAATGTTTCCAAATACTCAAGGAATTTGAGGACTTGCCTTGGGGAAACCCCTGGGATGTTACTATCTGAAGCACAGAATGAGTGTTTAAAATAGTTCTATGGCTTTTGGAGAGTTGCAGATTGGTCTCTTGATAATTAGGGTATTTAATTTCAAATGCCAAGTACTAATTCTCAGGCACTTTTTTGTACTGCAGCTATTTTTCTTGTGGCATTTTCCGCATGTAGCAGTGTAGTCCCTGGCTGCCGTTTGGGAAGATGGGATAAATTATTGATGGAGACAGAAGCAAGTTCTATTGCCACCACAAAAAGAATATCATTAAGGCCTTTTAAACTTTTTTGGACATATTTCCTTGTAGTTTGCACAGATCTGATCTCACCAATGTTATTTTTAAATAAAACACAATTTCCACACAGGAACATCTGGTATATGAGCATAGTTTGTTGTCAGCATGTGGAAGCTTACTGGGTTTTATTGAATGTCACATCTGCTAGGAAAGGACAGGGAATACACCATTTCAGCCCATTCCTGCCCATCTGAGTACCGTCATTTTCTGTGCCTGATCATCATACCCTGGTCTTTTCCCCTGAAATGGAAGGGATATGTGCTGTAGTCCATGGGTTTCACTCATTCATCTTCTTCATATTTTTGAGGCAACAGTGACACCATTTTACTGAGTTACCATTTTTTTTGATTGATCTGCTTTAATTCTAAACCTAACTGCAGCGGTGTCTGCAGTCATGCGCCACACGACCACTTCAGCTGTATGCAGCT
This sequence comes from Acanthisitta chloris, assembly GCF_000695815.1. NCBI lineage: Eukaryota > Metazoa > Chordata > Aves > Passeriformes > Acanthisittidae > Acanthisitta > Acanthisitta chloris. The sequence goes on along the minus strand of NW_008689738.1, from coordinate 31,574 downwards.
TTTCAAGAGGGTCTGGGCAGAGGGACAGTTACTGGAATCAATGATCCTCAGTCCATTTTTCTTTTCCCTCATTTTCAGAAATAAAGCTCCCGTAAGTCTATAAATTCTTGAAACCAAAATGATGTATGCTGTTGACTTCAAATGAATGTGGCTGTTGCTAGAACCTCTCCTTCAGCTCCAGCTGCTAAGCAAGTCCCATTCTTCTCCCTTGTATATTAATGTTTGACCTTGCAAAAGTGCTGTTTCAAAAGGACATCCAGGATTCATTCTCGGCGACAATAGCAAGTCACTAAGCTCAGGCTGTCAAGGTATTTGCCTGCTTAACAAACTGAACTTAGGGTGCCCTAACTCAGATATGTTTGTATTTTTCAATTATCTTCTCAACTACTTATAAAAAAAGGTGTCAGTGTCTTTAATTGCCTGTCATCTCTCAAGAATCTCTCCTGTAAACTTATGCCCTTAAACTTCTGAGGGAAGTGTGCGTAATAAACTCACTCTTTGGCTGGGCTAGACTTTTCATTTGCTAATAAGCAAGAACATCTGGTTGTTGCTCTCAAAGCCAATGCTAAACATTGGAAAAATGTCAAGACTCTATAATTTTGTTATGAACTTTATCAGGAAAGAGGGTCTTGAGCATTTTTAAAGCTGCTTTAGAGGTTTAAAAAGCCCTCTGGCTAAGAGCCAACTTCAGCTTTTAATATCTTTTTTTTCTGTCATTACAAAAATTAATTTTTCCTTTATTCTGTCTGTTTTCCAGTCATGTTCTCAGGAAAACAATCGGATTGAAGTATACTTTATCTTCCTTCAGAATTCATCTTGTGTGATCTGAAAGGTTTTTATTGAAAACAACAGAATGCTGGAGGAAAAAAGGCTGTTTGCATTGTATCATGGATGTACCTAGGCTGTCACAAATCTCCTTTTCCACTCAAAGATTTCATTTTTGTTTATCTTTGAATCTTTGGATGGAGCAATGAGATTACAGCAGTGGACCCAAAGCAGAGGTTTTATGGGAATTGGTGAGGAGATGAAACATTTGGTTGAATTTCAAGTGACAGGAGGTGATGGTTTAATGAAAAATATTTACATGAACTTGTGAATTTCAGCATTAAAGGAGGATTTTTTTGAGTGCCATGTACTCCCTGCTCAGTAAGAGGCTAAAAATGCCAGCACAAGGTTCCTGTTCAACTCCTACAGTCAGGTATGGTGCTGAAGTCAGGGCATAACTCTACTGTGTCCTCAGCTCACAAGATAAAGAACATCCTGACATAATTTCTGCTTTTAATTTGCAAATGGGTTTTTATTAGACTCTGACTCCCTCAGTGTTTGGTGTTGTTCTGCCAGCAAGGCCTACTGCTTTTCAAGATGGATCTTGCCATGCTCAACCATTTCTCCTAACACTGTGAAGGTTAACTTTGGCTCATGTGCTGTCAGTGCCCTCTGGTCTGAGAGCAGCTTTCATTTTTTGAAACAGAAGGGGGAAAAACCTACCTTGTCCAGAGATAACTCAAGGTTTCAGTAAAACTGCTACTGTTTCAAATTTGGGAAAGAAAAATCTCTTTATGTAGAAGAAAGACTTATTCTAGGGGTTGTTTTCATTAAGTGTCAGCAGAACAAAACAGTGTTTGGCTAAACAGGGATGATGGAAAGAAATCTAAATGTTTCCTATGACACACAGTTAGACTCCATGGTCTTGCAAGATTAACAGAGTATCCTGCTACATGGCAAAGACTCGAGGCTTCTCCTACCCATGGATTCTAGCAGTAATGTTCTTTGGTGGGAGTAGGCAAGTAATACCAAAACTACTCTCCATCATTTAATCATTACCACTGCTTTACTTACACAAAGGTTCAGCCTGAAAATGAATGAGCCTCTCCCATTAAAAAACCTCCCTAAGAATTTGTGGCTATTTGTGCTGAAGCTATGCAATGGATTTTTAATTCACAGCAGCAACAAAAAAAAAGTCAGTAGAGGTTTGTATCTTATTTGCAGTGTATCTTCTCACCAGTAAAAAAAAAAAAAAGTCCCTTTCTGAAGCATATGTAACTCATAAAATCTGAAAATTGCTTTCAAGCATTGGCCTTGTACTGAGCTATACTGTGTAATTGGCTTTTTCAAGAAATCTCTGCATCATATTCTTTAAGGTATCTACTAAGTGATTTAATAGGATATGTCATTTTTAATTACTGTGGAAGAGCATTCCCAAATATAAAAATGCAAGTCATGTCCTCTTGGCATTACTGCTTCTAAAAGCATTTTTATGTAACCTGCAGGAACTAGCACAGTATTTTCTTTATCCTCTAAGTGCATGATAGTTTCACATTTTTTGTGATCTGCAGGATGAGTTCAGTACACGATTCAAGGTAAATTAGTCTTAACTGAGCTCTCGGAAAAACTGCTGCCAATTTCTGAGTTTAAATGGTCTAAAATTAGCTCATCCAGCTCTACAATACATCACTGTCTTAGAAGCATTCTAGTTCTCTCCACACTTTTAATGCCATCTAATACAGTATAATCTCTACTAACAGGAGGGGAAAGAGCCATGTCATTGTGATGGCCCCATCCATATCACAGCTGCATCCAAGTCCAGTGGCCATCTGTAGAAAATAATTGATTTTTGAGGGTTTTTTTCCCGTGATATTGAGTTCTCAGCAAATTATTAGAATTCTAAAATGACATAAAATTCTTTATAGGAGAAGGTGATTTGCTTTGAAAAGGTGTCATGTGCAATTTAACCTGCAGTCTATTGTAATTGATGTTAGCTGCCTTTGACAGTTATTTCATGACTTTCTCTGCTGTGCCTGTGCTCTAGCTCTACGTGTTGAAAGAATGCTGATGCCTGACAAAGGAGAAGCTGCTGTGCTGTTCTTGTTGCAGCCTCCAAGCATTTGAATGGTTTTATCCAGTTCTGAGTTTCAGTAATCCAGTTCACAAAACACAGGTGGGAAATCCAGCAGAGCAGTAGTGTTGGGAGCTGACAGCAGGTTTGTGGATTTAATGGGAATTGCAAAACACTGAAACATCATATTCCAGAAAGGAGTCTAACACAGGTGCGGTTGGGTAAAGCTCTGAGGTTTTGGGTGAGTAATAGATTTGTCAAAGAAATGAAATGTCTGGGAAAGGTCCCAACCAACAGAGTAAGCTCTTGGTGGTTACAGGTAGAAGCACAACTTCCAACAAGGCTGGAGCTGATCATCTCCAACCAGGTTTGGACTTTCATCATATGCAGATTTCTATCAGTATTTGAAAGTTACTAATACTTTTTAGTGCTTAAAAATGTGTAAAGTATACGCTGCTACCCATTTAAGTATGCCAGTGGGGGCAAACTTTTAGCATGAAGTGGAACTGTGTGACTTCACTTGGAAACAACAAGGCCCATTCTTCAGCAGAGGATTAGTGGAATGGAAGGTCATTAACATAGAATTAGGTAAGAATTTCCCTTTAATGAAACTTTATCTTTACATTATAATTTTCTCTTGCAATTTTCTTCATCTTTTTCTCATGGCTAAGATTAAAGCATTCCATCTGTACCCAGACAAGATGTGATGGCTCTCTCTGTGTCCTTACTCCAGCCCACCATCAATCTTCTGTATAAACACCTCAGTGGAACAATTCACCTCTGTGAACCTACATAGTAAGGTACTGGTTTTGCTTTTGCCCTTTCACACTGCACCTTGTTCAAAATGCTGCTTGTTCCAACTTCTGCCCATAGCTGCAGATCAGTCCTCTCCCTTGCTTTCTTCACAGAGGAAAAACTTGCAATACAGTTTTCCAGCTGAAACCAGGTGTGATGATGGTGGGGTCTGTGTATATATGATGTAGATAAGAAGATATATTTACCTTGATGCCTTACAGGTTTCTGTGACTTCTGGTTGTAATGTTAGTATTGGTCGCCTTCCTTCTATAGGGAAAACACCAGAGAAGCCACAGAAAACAAAACAGAAACAGTCTCTCATTAATCTCTCATTTTCTTCATTTAAGGTAGGCAAAACTATCCTGGAAATGATCTGGCTTGATCCATGGTTAGCCTTGAAAAGCCCTTGCTTCTGTTGTTGGTTGCAGTTACATATTTATTGTGAGAAAGAGGTGAGCCAGAGTCTCTAGGGAGAAAGAAGTGAGAAGTTTGAAGACAAACAAGCAGCATGTGGCAGAACTGGAGAAAGGATTGCAATTGCCATGCTACTTGGTGATAATCTGTAAGGTATAGACTAGATATGCAAGAACCACTTCATCTTACCTGGGCCAGGTAAGTATAAAGACAAAGACAAAAGGAGTTAATGAGTGCTTGAACAGATACATAAGAGTTGTTGGTTCTCTGCTGCTTGCTTTCCCTGTAAGCCCTTGTTACCTGAACCTGTTTATGGAAAATGATGTGTTGAGAGTCTCAAATTAACCAAATACTTTAGCATCCCTTTTTTATGAACCTCACATAATAGAAGTTGTTGTTCTGTAAAAGCTGTGACACGATTATGAAGGAAGCTGTGCTGTTGTAACTTTGTTTCCCTTCCTAATACTATTAAAATTACCTAGCCTTTTATGCATTAATATAAGCTTTCACCTTGCTAATGCTGCTTATTCTGCTGGAGTAAATACGAAGCTACAAATACCAAATTGCAACCTCATTGGAGATGAGGGAAACTGAAAAGGAAGTTTTGATAAAAAAATAGGAGTTAGAAAATTCATTTCCATTTTAATAGGATTGTAGTTGTGATCTGAATATGCTTGAAGTTTACATTCAGCACTTAGTGATCTCATATTATAAATAGGGTTGTTTTTCAGTGGAGGTATGTGTGTGTTGTCTCCTGAAGCACCTTGTCTGCAGGTAGCAACGTGTATGCAAAGAGGGTTGGGTGTGCAATTGTTTATTTACATAGGTTGCTGTGGGATTTAGGAGCTTCACTCCGTTCAGGGTCCCCTTGTATTGTAGAGAGAGTTTGTTTGGGGTTGTGTGAAGGCACATTAGATGAAGAAAACAAAAAGGTGTCTGTGGGGGTACTGCTAATCAGCTGTATTTGCATGAGCTGTAGTCACAGGCATCCAGTGGTCTCATCTGCTGCAAATAATCAAGAAAACTTATTAGTTTTATTTTCATTTTATCTCCAGACTAAATTTATAATTTCTCCCCCAATGGAGTCATAAGAAAGAAAAACAGACAGTTTGAGTTTCACTAAAAAAAACAAAACTTATTTCTCCTCAGCCCCTTCAATTATTGTCTCTCACAAGTAACAAAGAAAATATCAATTCAGATAATCACTGAATCTTAAAACAGGTAGCATTTTCAAATAGACTCTGTTTTACTGTCTAATAAAATAATTCCAATCTTGCTAAATTGTGTTTACTGTATAATGTAATAGTGAGTCCTAGATACTTACTTTCATTGGCTTTGAGCAGAGCTGATTACCAAAGGCTATTCTAATGTGTTCCTAAGGAATCACCAAGTGATACGGAGCAACAATTCCATTATCTCCCGTGTATCTCAAACAGCAAAAACACAAAAACCGAGCACATTTAAGATATAAAACGTAGGCCAAATTGTTGCAGCACTCCCAGTGTGGACCACTCTTTCTGCTGCCTCTTTCTGTCACAATAAGTTCTCCTGTCCCTTTCCAACAGCAAAGCTGCTGCATTACTGCTCTCATTCTGGCCAGGAAAGCATTACTTCTGTGGTGTGCTCAATGAGTTGCAAAATTTCAGTTAAAGCATCGGTACAACAGTTAATAGGTGTCATTCATCCATAATGCTGAGGATTAGCTTGGATTAGTCCTTCATTGATGTTTGTCTCTGGTGACTGGTGCCCTGGACAACCAGTGTGCAAACAGTTTAAGCAGACAGGAAGGCTGGGGATGGTGAAGTGTCCTGCTCTGCTGCTTGTACCTGCACCCATGCATGTGTCTCCCCTTTTTTTTGCAGTATCAAACCTACAGATCAAGAGCTGTGGTACTGAGAACTGCACTGTCATCACGGACCAGTTTTCATTCAAAAAGCTGTTACTCTGACCCTCTGCAAGTCATACTCAGTAGTGCTGTAGCGCAAGTGGAGAAGGAGCTAATATTTTATGGATTATCTGACACATCCAGCTGCATCTTTCATTCCCAAGGAACCAAAGCAATACCACAAGTACACAAACTTCTTCTAATTAACCATCAGAGGTAAAGAAACCTCCACCTCCTTACCAGGGGCTAAGTTGCCAAAGCACACCAGGGCAGGTTGGTCTGCTCCCTCTGGTTCTGATGGTTCTGTTCTCATGGTTCTGATAGGGATCTGTGGGTGGTAGAATCGGAGTCAAATCCTTTTTCTACTGATTCAGAGCAGAGATTGGAACCAGGAACTTGCAGGAAAAAACCCTCATCACTGCATTTTACAGTAATGTAGGCTGTGGAATTATTATGTAGGCTAGGCAGAATTATTTCTATTTTCTACTTTTCTATTACTTCTATTTTCCACTTTGTTGTAGAATACTTCTATAGTTGTCAGATCAGCATGGGAGAATAAGATGGCTTTTAAGACAGACATTAGGAATCAGGAAGCCAGAACTCCATTCTGCCCTTGGCTAGCTTTGAAGTGTTAGTCTTTTCACTAGTATTTAAAAACCTGAAAAAAATACCTAACAGAATGCAAATGTGTTGTCTCATGTCAAATACAGTATTGAAGCCTGTTCAGGTGGCTGTCCCACATCCTTGCAAAATATGGAGTTCTTGACTAAGAGGGAATGGCTTTAAGCTGAAGGAGAGTAGGTTTAGATACTAAGAAGGAATTCTTTGCTGTGGAGCTGGTGAGGCACTGCAACAGGGAATCTGTGGATGCCCCATCCCTGGAAGTGTTCAGGGCTGGAACTAGATGATCCCTAAGGTCCCTTCCAACCAAAATAACTCTGTGATTCTTCAATGATTTTAATGAAAGATAGGCAGGAGAGGGTGAGTCATATGGAGTTCTGTTGGCCGATATGGCCTTTGTGAATTTTAGGAAGCTACTATTGTTCTGTGGTTAAGATACTGAAATCTAATGTGAATCTAGGGAAAGTTAAGGAGGAAAAAACTAATTCAGCTTCTCAAATAGAAGAAATTCAAGGTGAATACTGATAGCTTTGCCTTGGGAGTAAAGTGGTAGAAAGTAAGTGAAATCTGGTTTAAAGTAGCATGTTGGAGGTTGTTTCATTTTTCGAATTTCTTTAGTAAATTAAGAACAAAGTGTTACTAACATGTGACTCTGTTATGATGCACAACTACTGAGATCTGTGTTTGCTTCTCAGTAACTGCTATATCTGTTAGATTTATGAATAAAAACTCAGCCATGCAGTCCTGACTTGCTAAATCTGACCAGGATAGTTTACAGTGCACTGGGCATTAAGGGAAAATCCATCTAGACAAACTCTGTACTCGTGTCATAGCAGTTCTCACTGCAGCTCAAACTCTCCCTCAGTGAGAATTCTGCAACACCTCAAGGCTCAGAGTGTGTGAAGGTATATAAGAGGGCGACAGAGTTTGGCTCTGCATCTGAAAGCTGCTTAAGAATTGTATTGACGGGATGTGAGAAATTACAAAATACAAACTGGATTCTTTATGAGCTGCAATGTTGTTTATAAGAGAACATTATTAAATCATTTGTTTTCACTAAAATGAGTGTGTAGAAGCGGTTTGCAAGTACAGGGCAGATCTATATGATTGCTTGTCATTGCTTTTTAGTAGTGGTTTATTTCAAAATGCACAGCACAAGCCTCTGCCGGTGAATTTAATCTTCAGACACACCATTGGTTTAAATATTTTTCTTCCAGAAAATGGTGAGAGAACTGCCTATGGAGCAGTAGGAAAAAAACAGAATCCTTCTTCCTTCTTGTCCACATGTACTCACACAAACAACACTCGTGCAGCCAGAGGTGTAATAATCCCTATTTAGTTGCCAGCACTAGTGGGAGACTAGTGGTGGCCCCAGGCAGAGATTAAGGGGCAAGTCCATATAATGACTCATTGCATTATCTAAGGTAGCTTTGTGGGGTCTCTGTGGAGCCCTAAGTAATTGTTATCCGCCCCTTCCCTTTGCTTGAGCCAGTATTAAGTCCAGAATCAATAAAAAGTAGTTGCACCATGGCTTTGAATGGATAATGCAGTCATTTTGCAGCACTGTGCAGCTATTGAGAAGCAGCAGTTTGGTATGATTCAGTGGGTGAACAGACACGCGATGAACACTGTTCTCACAGGTTTGGTTACGTGCACAGCTGAAGTTCACAGACTTTACTGCACGTTCATGATGAGCTGCATCTGGGGAAGATTATTATTCTGCTGACTTATACATGGCTCTGGATGAATGGGTGTGACCCTATTGGGATGCTAAAGGTACAGGGAGTCACGTTGTGCAACCTGTGGGATCATTGCATATGAAAAGCTTTTTATAACACTCAATCCAGGAACTCAGAGTGAACAGGGTTTATCAATCCAGGTGCCTTTCTTGTCCTGAGCACTCCTGAGCTTTACTGCAGTAGCAATCTGAGATATGAAGATGAAGGTATGAGTTATAGACACAATTACAGACACTCCATTTCCTGGAAGAGTTTACAGAAAGGGAAAATAACAGCATCATGCAACACCATGGGTATGCAGGGAATGAAGTGACTGTCCAAAAGTGATACTGAAGTTTGTGGCAGAGCATAAAATTGAAACACTGAGGTAGAGCCAAAGAGATTTTTACTAGAGCAGGATGAACATTTTTTAACTAAATTAGAAGTCAGTAAAAAATGTGGACTTGTCAAAACTTCAGTGTTTCCTGGGAGTGCAGCAGCTATGCTGAAATTTGTGTCAGAAAAGGTCCTAAAGACCAGGAAGAATTTTTTCTTATTTTGTCCTGAGAAAGAAACTGTCCCAGTGATCAAGATCTAATCTAGGAGGTGTAGATGCAAGCTCACATTTTTGCTTTTCCTCATTCAGCCTGGGTGCTTGAATCCAAGTTTCCCTCATCCCAAATAGTTTGGAATATTGGCCTTTCACTGTTCCACACATAGCTTTCCTTGTAGAGGGACATGCAAGTATCTTTGGAGACATTACAGTTTAAAAGGGTGAAAATTCTTCCTTTTTCCTTTTAATACATAAACAGATGAGCTGCATTGTGTGTGCTGCTTTTACTAGGAGAAAAATACTTATGCTTTGATAGCTAAAAGCCATCTGTAATTAGGGACAAATTTAGTCACGGCCAATTTATTAGACTTATTTGTTCTTGTGAGAAGATTGCCTTTTAGATTTTCTTTCCTCTCTCTGTTGTGCTGATCATCACATTGTTGTTATATATTGCTATTAGTGGTAATAATATGTAACAACATTTCATAGCATGAGAAGAGAGCAGGTGAAACCAGAAAAACACATCAAGCCAAGAAAGGTTTCAGGTATTTTCCCAGCCCTCTGTTGTTCTTCTGTGCTTTCTTGTGTGGTGTTGTGTTTCTGTTTACCTGTTTGGCTTAGTTTTTAAGCACTGAGTATGCCAGGGCTTGCAGAGCCCATTCCTACCCCAGTACAGCTCCCAGTTGACTGGGTGGTGATTTTTGTGGGGTTAGGATCAAACACATCAAGCCAAGAAAGGTTTCAGGTATTTTCCCAGCCCTCTGTTGTTCTTCTGTGCTTTCTTGTGTGGTGTTGTGTTTCTGTTTACCTGTTTGGCTTAGTTTTTAAGCACTGAGTATGCCAGGGCTTGCAGAGCCCATTCCTACCCCAGTACAGCTCCCAGTTGACTGGGTGGTGATTTTTGTGGGGTTAGGATCATACCTAACAGTACAGCTCCCAGTTGACTGGGTGGTGTTTTTTGTGGGGAAAAATACCTAACACAATGACAGATCACTGAATCCCTCCATTTGTCATTTATCTTGTATCTCCAGAAATCTACAGACTGTGGCCTTCCCTAATGACTGAAACATGAGAATCCCTTTTTCCTGAGATGACATTCAATTATTTCACTCAGAAACAACTTCGAGCAAGCTTAAATTACATGAGTTACACAAAACGGAAAGCTTTGTTAGGCAACCTCATCCTCTTAAACTGACTTAAAGGACTCTTTGGAAGGTTTTCTGCACATCTCCAATTCACCAGACACTCAGCAGCTGCGCAGTGAGGGGCTCCAGGTTGGAGGTTGCATGTTTGGAATATGTAAACAGTGAGTGTTTCTGTTTAATCTTTTCTAGGCAGGTTCAAGCTCACTCTAATTGGAACCATGTCATCATGTGAAGGCAGCCCAGAGCCTGAGCTGATACCTCGACCCTCCAAGCCCACCTTCTTCACCTGGATTCAGCACCACAGTCATGATAGCTCTCTCCTTCAGCTTGTTCACAAAAGGTCTGGACACATGGAGCACTGCAAGGTAGGCAGTATAAAGGGAGAAGAATTGCATCACCAGTTTTCTGGGGCTCTTAGCTGTCTGAAAAATTACAGAAATACTTTGATTGTAGCAGAAGTAAATGTATATTCAGGATTCTGAGAATACTACTTTAATAATGTTCCCATCCTCATATGGGCTTGAAAGCTGAAGTTTCCTGGGAAGGTGCCAGATCCAGGTAATGAAAGGTTGTTCAGCACTTGGGAAGTGTACAAAGCAAATGCTAAACACCAGTTACATTCTGCTGTCCAAGTCACAAGACTGCCTAGAGAATTGCTGGTGATAAATGTCCACAATTATGGCATAGAAAACCATCAGGAATTTAGGGTGGAACAAGGTAGGGCCACCCTAGGTTAATTACATGTACTTAAGGAGTGGAGAAAACTTCCTTGAGAGAGAAGTTTTGAAACTGACACATTTGACCAGAGAAATGCTTGACTGTAGAGTAAGAAATACTTTCATATAAGCCTGCAGCAGGTTAAACTTACTAAGTCTGTGGAAAGGGTACCAAGTCATTCCCAGACCCTCTGCATTCAAGGGCCAAATGTGGTGCTTATGATTGGAAACCACAGCCACTTCTCGCTAATGTTTTTGCTCTCTGAAGTACTTTACTTAAGTCACTTAAGCATCTGCAAGAAGTTTAGTGATGCATGAGATGAGGAAAGGTTCAATATGTATCAATAGGTCCAACTGCATTTCCAGGACAGATTTTCTCCATGCACAATAGCACCAAAGGTTTGTTAACAGCAAGTACATTACACTCATTTATTTTATTTGTCCTGCTTATTGCTTTATTAGCAATTCCAGGATAATCTGTTGGTTTATACTAATTTTACTCTTGTTTTGCTGGATTAGTGATGGAACCATTGTAACAATCCCCTAAGGACAGTGAAACACCTGAGGTCTGATCTCCATTTGCACCCAGTGAGTGGCTGTACAGTGTATGTACAGAAACTGCACAGGCTGTAGAAAAAAGTATAGCAACATTTGAACAGAAGGCATCCCTTATCTTCACGAGTTCCCTTAATTAGCTTGGCACAGAATTAAATTGCTTTCCCTGTGAGCAATAAAAATAGTTTCTGCTCATTTATTCTTTGCTTTCTGAATACTACTGATGTCTTACCCTTTATATAAATGTGAGTCTTTTTGGCCAAAGAGCCTTGAAGTGTTTAAGCTTCATGCAGGATGAGAGACAGGTCAACGAGTGAAGAGATTATTCCTGGGGAGAGGGAAGAGTTTTTCTGTTCTGTGACAACATAAATTCTGTATTTTGTATTAAAGCAGAAAAGCTAGAGAAGGAGGTGAGCGAAAAAAGAGAGATATGAATGAAAGAGTCACAATGAGAACAGGAGTAAGGCAAGACCTGAAGTCACAGAAACAAGGTGCAGGAGCTAAATTTGAAATGGTAGGAAGAAAGTCAGACACACCAACATATCTCCCCCTTGACAGGACAGTAAATTGGACACTGGGATGTTGTGCAGCAGAGCGTCTCTAAATCCTCATCTGCAGCATTGCACTGGAGAAGCACAGGCAGCTGCTGGGGGTGGATAACCACAGGGACCTGCAGAGGAAAAGAGAACTCATGTTCAAATGATTGTATTCGTGTCAGCAATTTGGTTACTTATCTCTTATGAAGTCACTTTAGAGCCACCTCTGAGTCCTTTGAATATGATTGACAATTACTGTGACTATTTGCTCTTCCTTCTTGGGGATTGTGAAACTTTAATCAAAATTACTTCAATAGAAGAAGTTTGCAAAAGCTGGATTCTTAATGGCTTTTTTCCCTCAACACTTTTACAATCTGATCAATCTTTAATAATGAGAGTCAGCTGAAAAAAAAATTTTCTACTCAATGCCATTTCATCAAAAAAATGAATCATCTTAAGTGAATACATTGATTTAGATTAAATTTGATGGGAAAATATCAAAATGAATAATTTCACCTTATTTCTTTCTGGCAATGTTGAAATATTTTATATTGGCATTTTATTCCTTTAATTTCAATTTCTATGATATTTACATTATTTTGATATTCCTCTGCTATTGCATATAAGAGTTTCAGTGATTCAAACTCAGTATGTTTTTTATTCACACTGAAAACAAATGTCAAAATGTTGGAATTTCCCAAGGGATGACAATTCCACTTTCTATTTACAGTAAAATGGATAAAGAAATACAGTACTCCAGAGTAAGTCTGACCTTAGTACTTCTCAGCTCTGGAACACTAGGCAATCTAATACATGGATCATGATTGTGTAATCAGATTTCTGAATGATTTATGCCAATCACATTTTCATTATTTCAGCACCAGCATTGGTAATAGTAATTCCTTGTACATTAATGCATCTTTTCCATCCAGCTAGATACAACTACCAAGAGTCTCCTTGGGGCATGACTTCCACACTTAGGATTGTTCAGATATTTTTATTTATTTTTTTTTTGCTGAATTAGGTCCAATTCTGGTCAATGAATGATTTCAATCTCTAGTATTAGCACTGATAGTTATTTTCCAAAATCTTCTGCACTGTTGATGGGTTTCAATTCATGCAGAGACAGTGACAACTGTCCTGTGCTTGCTCATAAAATTGATCTGAGAGCAATCGATGACATGATGAGACTTTCTTTAAAACACTAGGATGACACTTGCAAATAATAGAAGGGGATTTTTTATTTAAATTAAACACATAACCAATCTTCATGTAAAGCAAGATAGCTTCAGCTTGAACTGAGGAAGTAATTAACACATTAGCTGAAATTTAACCTATGCAAAGGTGTTCCTGAAGGTAAAGGAAACTGAATCCATTCAGTTTGTCCATCTGAAATATGCCTATATAAAAATTTATTGATTCAATACTTGCCTGAAACAATTACAAGATATATAAACTCTTTCATCAGTTTTTCTATTGGAGAGAAACTTATACAAGCAATATGCAGAACCTGTTCCAGAACTTAATTTATAGGTAAAGTTCTTGATTAAAAAGTTTGAATTTGGCTGTCTTAATTCAGGTCAGATTACCCTATCCTTAAGATGCAGGTTTTAGTTTCTCAAATGCAAATGTAAGATGCATTTGCTGATGTGTGCTGAAAATTTCCAGGGCACCTTATGCATCCTACTCCACCAGAAATATGGCATGAAACTTGTTTGTAGAAACCCTAAGGGGCAAATGATGACTACAGCCTCTGAAGTTCTGTCAGAAACAAAGCAAAAATATCAGCATAAATTATATCAGCATAACTCATAATCTAACAATGAGTCTGACCTAAATGTATCTGTCTTCTGTAATTAGAGTAGTCTCACCCTGGTTTGGTCTGCAGGGTAGCTGGCCCTTTCTTCCAAGAAAGAGCAATTACTGCTCTGGAAAAAAAAAAAAGTGTTTCTGACCTCTTCTAGGCACAGATTTTGTCCTCTACTTTCTATTTATTTCAAGCAGGACAACCCAGAAAGTTATTCCATTGACCAGGGGCACTACAGGAATTCCTTTGCTTTGTGCAGCTCCATCACTCTCTCTCTTCTTTACTTCTTTCCTGCAGAGTGTCTGCTGGGAGGAGCTGGTTCATGGTTATGCCTAGTTAAGAGTGTCCATTCTTACTTTGGGAATGGCTGTTTTGTGAAAACCTGCTCCTGAAAAATGCATTCCCTGGCTTAAAACCATCTTACCTTAGATTTTGTGCTACCTGACAGTCTGATCTCGTTGTAACTGCACTGCAGGAAAGTGGGTTAGTAAAGATTTTGTGTTGTCAGCTTTTAATATCATCCTTAGCATTTATTTATTTATTTTAAGCAGAGCATGGTCATGTGTTGCTATGTTTCAGATGTAATATTTGTAAATATTTTCAAAGAATCAAAAAAAAAGCACCTTCTCTCTAAAAACAACCTGCCTCTAGATTCAGGTCCTGCACTTTGTTGCACATGGAGCACAATTTTGCAGCCTACACGAGCACATTTCCTTGTCTCTGGTTGTTTGCCAAACTAAACCATCCATTACATGTCGCATCACTTGTGCAGACAATCTGTGCTTGAACTGGGGCTTCTAGATACCCCTTTGGGTTCTGTAAACAGAGCCTTAGCCCATTGTTTCAACGCTGTTTCCTTTGTCAAGAAGAGTTTAAACCTCACCCTCTGCTGGCAAGTTTCCCTCCTAATTGCAGTAAAGTCGTGCTCCGATGTCATGGTGAAGGGGCTGATAGTGGCAGTGTTTGAAATGACAAGCTCTGTGCAAGACACAGAAGAAAAGCCCCTGCTCTCTGGAACCTGCTGTAGGAACAGATAAATGTATGTTAAGTATATAATTAGTGAGGCAGATCTTGCAGAGGAATCATTTGTGGCTTTTACAGAAAGGGTCTGTCTTGTAGGGCTGATTGAATAAAAGGCAAGAGGGTGGGGGAAGCATCTAAGGAAGGCAAAACCAGAGGCAAAGGATGGATTGGAAAGCACAGAGGGGAACAGTGAATTCTGGAATACTCTGAGGCAGAGCATGTGAGTAAGTGAAACAAAAGATACCTAGATACAGACAGGGCAGAGACTTAAAGGTCTGTGTTTTGGGTCTGGGAGGACAATGTGGGTATGATGCTGCTGGGCAGGGAGCAGAGGGGGAAATTGCAACTGTGGGATGGGGTTTGCTGGACAAGTTGTCAAAAATCAAACCAGCTAAAAGACAGGTGATTATTTTAGTCACAAATTTTTGAAGGAAAGTTAGGCACTTTTAAAACAAAATTGTGGTGGAGAAATAAACAAAGGAAGTATGTACAAAGGGCAGCGTGGATACGCCACAAGGATGATTCCAAAGTCCTGAGACTGCACTGAGATAGTGAACCTCAATGACAGGATAAATGCTTTATTTTTCTCATGCAAGCTGTCAGAAATAATTACACTTAATTTATAGTTCTCATTTGAATATATATTCAATAGTTTTCAAAAGACGCTCCTATGTCCAAAAGCACATTCCAAATGTTCCTGTTCCCTCTGGTAAAAGTAATTGTTCTCTTTTGTAACTTATAAAAACATGTTTGGTTTCCTCTCATATCTTCCTTTGGTACACAAGTTTAGCAAATGCAGATGTTCCCATGCTGTTTGTTTTCCAGAAAGGTGAGTTACAACTCTAACTCTGGGGATGAGCATCTGACGTTGACAAGATTTTTCTGCAAGTCACCAAGAGGTAACAGGAAGTGTCTGGTTTAATGATCTTCGCTGTTTAAATTTTTATTGCATTCAGCTGCGTTTTTTTTATAGCCTTTGATTAAAGTTCAGAGGAAAGCTGAATTTTAAAGACTTCAGGTTTGTTAGATCTGCTATGGCTTGCCAGTCACCCTGCCAAAATTCTCCACTGTGTACTTCTTATGGTCTAAATTTAATTGACTGCAGATGAGAAGCATTATTACAGATCTGTCATTGCAGCCACTCTTCATATGTTTCACTAGCTGGAATGAGCAGTCACTGGGTTTGTTTCTGACCTAATTCATAGTGATGTAAAGCAGCAGTGATTTCACAGAAGAGGAAACAGATTTAGCTGGTGAGAAGGCAGGACTGGGCTCAGTGCTGCTCCAGTAGTGCTCATTTACAGGTAAGTGGAAGAGTAAAGTCCATTGTTAAAACACTAAATTTCAATTTCGTAGGAACAGAGGTACATTATATAAGCTGCTCAGCTGATACAACAACATAATTCATTGTTTCATTTCACTGACTCTATTAAGACAATGTGGGGAAAAAAAAAGACAATTATCTGGGTTTTACAGCCTAGCATCCTTATGATGCTGAATAGCTTCACCAGAAGCAAAGTTCTAAAGATCAAAAAGTGGACAGAGATGTATTTAACATGCCAAATTACAAGAGTTGGTAATGTGAATTTGGTGCATTGACACATTATAATACCAGTAGTCTCATTTTAGTAACTTCATGTAAATTAATTTATATGTAGATGTCTGGATTTGTCTGTGCATTGATTTATCAAGTATGTCTGTTTATTTCACTCCCCTTACTGATAACAAACAATTACTACTTCAGGTAATTGATTTAAAACATGGGGGAGACTATTGCCAGCTGATACTGGGCCAAGAGTTATAGTACAATTAATACAGAGCAGAAGTTGACGTGCCATGTACTTGCTCCACCAGATCAATATGTGAAGTGCAACTGTGGCATCCAACAGCATCATTCCAGCATCTTGTCTGGAATACAAATGCACAGTACATTGCTGGCAAGATCTGTTTTTCTTCTGCTTATAATTTGTATTAAGAGCTGACTTTGGGAGAACTGTGATCTTAGTGGAAGTATTTAGGGAGAAGTTGAGACTGTGCTCCTGCCTTCGTTAAAGTGGATTGTCACATGATGGAGTGGGTCTCTCTCTAATCTGAAGCAATCTCAAAAATTCCTGAGAGTCTTCCTATGAAATGTAAATACGTGATTGAAAGAGGAAGCCTTGTGTGCATAGTCTTTAGCAGTATTTTTAGGCATGTAAGATAGGAAGATACAGAAAGTAAAATGGACTAAGACACCTTAAAACAAAGTCCTCATCAGAGCAGAAATGTCCAGCTTCCTGTAACACCACCAGTTAAATAACTCAGTTAAAACAATGAAACAATTGCTTGGATTGGAGACAGGAGCTGTAAGCATCTCTGCTCTCCTAGTTAAAACTCCATGAAGTCACTGGAGAAGGACGAGAACAAACACTTGTTAACAGAGTATTGAATATGAATAATTGCCCTCTGCCCTCACAAACTGAAAGTGGTGGGCACTGATTTACTGCTGAGGCAGTGAGCTGTCACAGTATGACATGGCACATTGTTTTTCCAAAGCAGATTTTCAATATTGTTGTATAAATATTGTTAAATTAATCATGAAAAGTAAAGAGTCAAACTAGGGTTCAGTTTTCTCCCTTAATTATTTAGTTTCTTCCCTAGTTACTTCAATAGCTTTTAACCAGCTGAGGTCAGCAAAAAGTTCAATTTTATTTATAGGGTTGTTTCATCCAAAATCATGAAATTTCTCAATTTTATCTCAGAAATTGGCCTTATTTGCATAGTGTGTACATCCTATCTTCCTGCTCGGTTGTTTCTCCTACTTGGAGTATTTCCATTTGGCAGAGAAAATCCACACTAGGTTTTCAATTTGGGATCTTCAAAATTTAGGCCAAATTCTGAAGACAAGACTTTAGACTTGTCTCCTGACAGAATTTGTATCTTCGGCCTCTTTGGGCTTTCAGAGGATGAACCAATTTGCAGACATTTCCCTCAATAAAGATTTTCAGTTTGCTTTAGCTTTTTTGGTCTTTCAAAATGTGTTTTCTACTGTTTCTTATCCTAATGATTTGTTGTTTTTTCACCAGAGTGCTTGCAGACGGCAAAGTTTAGCTAATAAACATGCAAATGTGTTCACAGGAAGGATTGTGCCAGAAATTTTATGGGTCGCTGTTCTGTTCCCGATTGAATCACAGTGATTGCTCTAACTTTCTTCCTCTTTCAAATTTGGTTACCAGTGATGGAACTGAGTGGGAGGAAGGTTGCCAGTCTGACATCTACAACTGGTAACATTAAAAATGCCCTTCTGACTATTCCCCAAACAGAAATCTACCTAACATGACTTCTGTTGTCTGGTTTTAAATAGCCAATTGGAAGAAATTTTACCCATGAGTAACTGATATACAATTATTTTAGCATTTAAAGAAAAAACGTTGCTGCGGCAAAATAGTATTTGGGAGGGGGTTTGTGTGTGAAAGTTTTTTTCAGTGAAGCTTTACGGAAATGTGCTTCTCCATTTCTGGCTCAGTTATCTGATATACTTGTCACTTCTCTGGTTTTAAATAGCCAATTGGAAGAAATTTTACCCATGAGTAACTGATATACAATTATTTTAGCATTTAAAGAAAAAACGTTGCTGCGGCAAAATAGTATTTGGGAGGGGGTTTGTGTGTGAAAGTTTTTTTCAGTGAAGCTTTACGGAAATGTGCTTCTCCATTTCTGGCTCAGTTATCTGATATACTTGTCACTTCTCTAAGTTAGTTTCTTTTCTTTCCCTCCTCCTTCTTGTCTTTTAAAGAAATAATACCTCTGGCACAGAATGTTTTGCACATAAAATAATTCCACTTGTAGATTTTGAGTAATAAGAAAAAATTCAAAGACTAATCCAAACACTAAGAAAAACATATTCAAATTGTGTTGCTTTCCTTCCCTTACCTTTCCCTGGCAATGTTCAGTATTGATTGGAAAGACTAAGGATGTGGATTGTGTAACCTAGTGACATTCCCAGTGTCACCTCCCCTGTCCTCAGTCACCAGCTCCCTCTTCCCTTAGCATTACGCAGCACATGTCACTTGTGCAGGAGTTGCTTTAGGAGCAAAACCCTCCCTCATTTGTCCTGCTACTCAGACCACAGACTGAGAGCTCGCTTGGTTCTTATGTTTCTGTTATGCTAGAGACAGAAATAAAGCATGTTTCAGAGCTAGTTCAGCTAGCCAGCTGGGAGAATATTAAGATTGATTCCTTTAGCTCATGTAATATCCTCTACTACAAACACAGAGTTTCCCTCCCTCAAAACGAGTCTTAGAATCTGTATTGCCAAGCATGAAATTACTCTGCAAAGAACTTGAATTTTATGTCTGTATCCCCACAGTATTAAAGAAATTTGGGTCATATTCAACAGGACAAATCTAAATGCAATTGGGAAGGTCTAGTTAGATTTTATACTTCTGTAAAGCATCTTTTTATTCTTGAAAAGGCACATGGCTGCTCTTACTTCTCTCAGCTCTAGTGTTTGTAGCAACAAAAAAAAAAGTTCAGTTTGTGTGTGATCTGGAAACAATGCAGAAATCAAAATTTTTAAGATCTACTTAGACTGTACAGCAGGCCAAATGGAAAGACATCCTTGCTGTTTCTTACCTACAGAGGACTTGTTGGTAAAGAAAAATTGGTGTGCTGATGCTTATTCTGTCAAAAGAAAAAGCACAAATGGAAAACAAGGCTGAAAACCCTTTTGGTAAATACGTAGCTAAATGCCTCCCAGACCTGCCTCAAGCATCCACTTTTGCTACCTTGTGATTCAGTAGTGCTGTCCGTAGATCCAACTTGCTAAGAGATTTTTCATTTAAGTATCAGTTGCTGTGGTAACAGCATGAAGAGCTGATCAGATGTATGCCAGGACCAGATGGGTTTCTCTAAGAACTCCACAGACGTGGACAATTGGTGGTGACCCAGTTCCAAAAGGTTATCAATACAGATTTGTACTGCAACTGCCTTTATGCTGTCTTCTCCAGGGGTCTGGACCTTGTTTCTGGTGCCCAGGGGTTCTCGTGAATTAGCAGCCCTGGGGTTTCATCAGAGGCTCATGGACTTCCCACAAGGAAATGCTGGTGGATTAACAGAAGTGATAGAGTTTCGTACCCTGATGTTTATGCTGCCATCTCATTGTCAAGGGCTGGGCTGAGCCCAGTCTTGAGCTCTGTCAAAATGTTGAGTAATTATCACATGATAATCACACGCTGCAGTTTCTCCCAGGCTTAATCTGATTTCTGCACCATAGTTCCTTACCACCCACTTAAATTCCACCCACATGTATAGTTTAACCAATATAACTGATTAGATTCAATTTTCCATGGTCAGAGCTATGTTACCTATAAGGTACATCAGCAAATATTTGATCTTTACTGAGGTCTTTTTGGTTGGTTCTTTTGCATTTAAAACTGACTTACTCAGATCTTATGGATAGTTGAGTTGAAATCCTAGTAATGACCTGGTGCTTACTGTTTAGCGAGATCCTGAGTTTCCCTTACTGCTTTGGAAGGTTTGGGTTTCTGTTTGGTTTTGGTTTTTCTGAGAAATGTGTGACGAGAGTGTGCGTGTCGTGGTTTAGACACAATTACGTGGGCTGGACTACTCAGCGTTCCAACTTTATCTGGAAATGGGATGGAAGGCAACTCCTTAAACACTGCTTATTTCCCTTCCTCTCCTACCCCCAAAATATGTTCCAACATGTTGATTTGTTTAATCTTGATCCAGTCTCAAGTATGTTGAGGGTTTCTAGAGAAATAATGCCATGTCACACATTTGGGGGTATTTGGGAATACTCCCAAAACAAAGTTCTGCCTGTTTTGTGTGGATGATGTGTATCCCTTGCCTCCCTGGCCTGGCAGCAGCATGTTGGCAGATTCACAGCCTTGTAGTTTGGGTAGACAAGAAGGTGTGGATCTTGACTTAGAGGAGTTAAAATCTACTTTTAAAAAAATATATTTGATAAAAATATTCACAATATTGAGAAAAATTCTCTTTTCTGCTTTAAATTGCTGCATACTTGGTCCTTTGGGGTACTCTGTCAGGCACTTTGTGCCTAGCTGTGCCATGTAAGTGTCAAGTTATCCTCTGGTCTACAAGCCTATTGCTTCATGGCCTCACCAGAAGGTCTTCAGCCCCTACAAACAGCAGGTGATTTTTGACTCCTAGTATTTTTTTGTCCCTACTCAGCAAGTACAGTTCTAAAAAATTTTGTCAGGAGGCTGGCAGTAAGTCTCCACATCAATTAGATTCTGTCAGCTTTGCCAGCCACTTAAAGCAATTAAATCTGAAAACAGAAACTTACATGGAGCACACTCTTCTTTGCTCCTTGCTTGTGTGTAGGAGAATGTGCTGCAGCTGGAGATACACCACTAGCACCTGGGAACACATCATGCCTCGGGCAAGTGCTCCAGGCTGTTTGTGGAGAGCAGCCTCCCAGTTTCTCTGGTCATGGCTCAGCAGATTAATCTGTCCATGGCACTGAAATGAGCCACAAACTGCTGGTCCTCACACAAGACAGGCTGTGCTCATCCACACAGAGAAGTTTCAAAGTGGTTAATTTCTGCATTTTCAGCTTTGTGCTTTGA
Organism: Acanthisitta chloris; assembly: GCF_000695815.1. Lineage (NCBI taxonomy): Eukaryota > Metazoa > Chordata > Aves > Passeriformes > Acanthisittidae > Acanthisitta > Acanthisitta chloris. Next base: position 10,380 of record NW_008689738.1, on the reverse strand, counting down.
ATGCAGAGATGAAGAGAAAATACTTGGCAATAAATGGGAAGCCAGGGAGGAGATCAAAAAAACCTAGCAGAGCTGTGAAAATCTGTGGTAGCAAATGAGGAGACTGGAGCATTCCTGGGACAAGGTCACTGAGTAAGCCTGTGCAATAGTCCATTTTAACACTTCTGGCTTTGGACCAGCAGTTCTGGGAGATGTTGCTACACAGGACTTTAAGAGTTACAATGTCCACACCTTGTGATGGAGTGGTAAGAGTTCAGCTCAACTGTAGTGCTTCCAAAGAGTCAGAGCTCAACCTGTGATATCTGAGCTTTAGGCAGGCTCATGCTGGCTCAAGATGCCACATATTGGTGTTTGTCAGGAGGCTCAGCTGTCTCTGTATGTGTTAAAGTCCCCATGGTAAAATGCTGCCTCATCTCAATTGAGATTGCCTTTGCTTTTCTGAGGTTAATTCAGTTGTTGCTTGCTGAAGTTGCTCGCTGCCTTGCAAATGGAACAAAATTACCAGGTGATGGATTCTTCCTGTGGCAACATGGCAAAAAATTATTCCCTGGAGAAGAATCTTCAAGCAGTGTCTGCATCACTTAAAGCTCCACTCATTTTGGGGAGCTGATGGGTCTTAGGTCTCCTGAGCCTCATCTAGTCTGGGATGAGTTGTATTCACAAGCAATTACTAAATCAGCATTAAGTTTGTTTCATAGATTGTCTTGATTTCTTGATCTTTCAGTGCAAGCTGTTCAATAAAGCTCTGGGCTATTTAGAAGAATTTGCTGGCTGAGAGCCTTCTTCATTCACTCTGGTGCTTGTTTACTGACTGTTTTTGAAGGTATCTTAGAAGCTTTTAAAAATGATCTTTGGATCTTGCTGTGCAGTTAAAGCTCTGAGTTTCTCACTAGTGTGTACAGATGTTTCTTGGATATTGGTAACTGCTAGAAAATGGGAATGTGTAAAAAACCCTTAACCTAGTGGATCTTTCATTTTCTTCAGTTGCTGTTTTTCCTGTTTCCATCATCTGCAAAACATACTGCACTGTTCTGTCTGTGAGCAGGACTCGATCAGAATGTATCCTTTGTGGAAAATTAGGAAATTCTGCATTTCAACAAGACCCAAGCCTAGCTTTTTGATTCACTTAGTGCTGGCTGTTTCACAGGGTTATAGAGTACCTGTGAATTGGAGTAAAAAATAAATACACAAGCTTAATTCTGCATAAAAAGGGAAAGAAGCAGGGTTCATAATTTACATCCAAACCTGAGCTGGAAAAAAAATCTTTCTAATTCTAATATATATATTTAAATGTTTTACTGGATTACTTTTTTTTTTTTTTTACAAAACGATTTTTACTGCTTACCTTCTGCTGAAGTGCTTACTGTCCATACACAACAGCACTGCACTATTTAGTGTGGAGAACCCAGAATAAATCACATTTGTTCATTTCTGCATTGAATGAGCTGCTGAAAAAAAAAGAAAATAGCATCATTTGGAGGAAAAATAAAGCAGAAATGGGGAGAGGTTCCTAGCGGGGAATCTTGATTTGGAGCTCTGCAAGCATATTCATATGTCAGTAAATGAGGTTTTAAACTTAATAATGTCATTTTACTGTGTTTGTGAAATATTACTCTTTTTCTATCCTTACCACACTCATCCATCTTTGAAAACCCATCTTAAATTACCACAAGGAAGAAATGCTGCTGTTCCTGGAGTCACTGCCATTGATTCCCACCTGGAAGTTTTCTTGATGAGTATGTAACATATGAACAGCCATAATAATCCAGACCAGAGGTCTAAAAAGTCTCTTAAAGAGCCCAATAGAGAGGAAATTAAAAGAGCAGGTAAAGCATTCCATGACAGCACTCCAGTACATCTATGCAGCATCCAGTGCACTGTAGTATTGCTGCTACTTGAGCTTTAACTGGAACATCTCATGGATTTTTCTGTCTTGGGTTTGCCTGATTGATTTTTGAACCTGTAAAAAATTTAGTTGGACTTGTACTGCTGTGAAATACAAGGAATTGAATTCTGAATGAGCTGCTGCATTCAGAAACATAAGAATCAGTTCAGAGTAGAGAAGTACTGATCCCAGCAGCTAAGCCTGCCACCATGTGCTAAATATACTTCAGAACAATCCTTTGCAGCAGATGTCTGGGGTTGCATCATAGGCGGTGGAAGGAAGGAAGAAAGGAACCTTGTGTGAAATCCAGAGCCACAGCACGAGTTTTGCTATTATTCTGGCCAAAGACTGGAGGATTTCACATCCTGCTTTGGTAAAGAGTTGCTTCCAAAGCAGAGATTGCTGTCCATTGAAGAAAAGAAAACCTTTAGTATTACAGACACACACAAAATGCATCTATCAAATAAGACACTGCAAACAAGCTGTTTTTTGAATAGGGATTTTCTTTGTGTGATACACGTTGGGTTTCTGAAAAGAATTTCCTTACAAAGACCAGACACAGTAGCACTGACTTATTTCTTTCCCATTGTCCTTCCAGCTATCTCCTGGTATTCTGTTCCTTCTACATTCCATGCATAAAACACACAAAACTAAATTTGTGGCTTTTTTTGTGAAAGTTCCCTGCTTGATTCTGTGTTTGTCATAGGACTTCTATCTTTAAAAGGAATCTGCATTTCAAGTTTTTCACTGAAACTTAAATTTTGATGAAGATAATGAAGACATTTTGATGAAAGAAAATGCCTTTTGATCAATTAGAGTTATGAGTTTTCACTTACTCATCATAGATCCTTTACTCAGCCTCTAATATTTTTTTCAAAGGATTATAGGAGAAAAATCTTACATGTGCTTTTATGGTACCAGATAGAAATAACCAAGATCTAGCAAAATAAAAGATTCAGGATACTTTTTTCAGAAGGATGTTGTGGATGAAAGAAGTACTCAAGATGAAATATGCATGACTCCTGGTAGGTAGGTGCCTTGAAAGCCTTGAGATTTACCTTTGCATTTTTAGTCTGAAATGTTATTATTTTTCACTTGTTCTGATATCAAAAGGCATAACACAACATATTCATTAGACTGTTTAGTACAGCTGATGGTCTCTCTGGTGTACAATTTACGTCTCACCTAAACTCCATATTTGAATCTCACTCACTGATGGAAAAGGTATTTTTTCCTTGAGACGGTTGCTGCTGTGACCATGTTTTGGTCCAAGTGAAGGTGTGTGGGCTGGATTCTCTTGTTCTGGGTGCAGGTGAGGGTGGGTTTCAAAGGTATTTGGGGTTTTTTTTAATAAACATCTTTCTTAGAGTGTTGATTTTTAAACATCCTGAAATTCCATATTGCCACTACACAGCCTGTTCACTGCCTCATCAGAAACCTTCATCATCACGTTCCTAGACTCAGCTCTAAGTGGCAAGGAGTAAAATCAACTTAGGGATTACCTTTTCCTTATCTGAAGGAATGATTGTGACAGACAATTTGAATAATCACCAGGGCCAAACGTTGCAGGTGACAGGGATTTGGAAACTCCTAAGTTTGGAATCTCCCTGTCTTCTTCCTTCGTCAAGGTATGTTTGGAGACGCAGCCTGAGGAACAGGTTTGTATGAAACCCTTTTGCATGGCTGTACAAAGTGCAGTGGTGTGTCATGCCTGTCTTCCTCCAGTCCTGCTCCCACTAGGTCAGAAAGCAAAAATGCTGATGAATCACGTTTGCTTCGGGAACCTCCTCCTCGGGTTCTTTCCCAAACCTCTTGGGGCAGCTGGGTGTCTTCCGACACACGTTGGATAGCTGAGATCCTTCAGGGCTTCAACGGGCATTTCTCTGCTCCTGGTGACATCTACTGGTAGAACGATCCCAGCTCGTGTGTTTGTAGGAGGCAGCTTGGATATCTACATCAGGTTTAATATATGCACCTAAATCCAATGCAGAATTTATTAGTGTAAACGTTTCTGTATTTGTTTGGGTTACTCTGTAAGCAGAGGGAGGCAGATTTGTGGCAGGAAGGCAGGGCTCTTGGCAATATTGAAATGAGAGCAGAATAAATCACTGCGGAGAGTTTTATAGGCAGCACTTCAGCTGAGCTATGAATAAGTGGGATTATGCTGCTGTTGCCTCCAAGGCTTTCTGTGGTTTTGTTTAGATTGCTTGTTCTGCTCTGCCTATACAAAGAGCTGTTGGTAGGAAGTGTCACACTATCAGAGGTTACTGAAAGTCAGGCTCACTATGGGAATCTGAGATGGGACTTTTTGTTTACAATCAATGCTTTCTGGTTTTGGCATGTCACAAGCTGTTGGACTAGGAAACAAGGAGAAAGTAAGCTTTTCTTTCTGCTAATGGCTTGTCTTATGTGCTTTTTTTTAAACATTACTGACACTGAAAATTAATCCCCTGTTAGAGACACCTTCAGAATACATCAAGCAAAGAACAAGAAGTTAGAAGTGGAGAATGAGCCAAAACAGATTTTTTTTTTTAGCCCACTTGGTAGACAGAACATTCTATTTGGACAGGGCACAGAGCTCACCAAAAAATAAAAATAGGTATTTAAGATAATGTTCCTGTCCTCATTATTAGTGTAAATATGTTTACTTTGATCTATGAATTCAGAAGCAAAATGCACTGTAATTGTAATGGTTTAGCTTTGGGCGTTGAACTCTCTTCATGTGCCTGTGGCTGATTTGCCTTTACCCAGGGTTAAGTCCTCTGCTTGCCCATCTTTCATCTTTCCTATGTAAACTTGCACAAGGTACTATATGGCTCAGTTAGTGTTTACAAGATTTTTAAGGAAGGGAAAGCATTTTTCTGATGATATCGAAGTACTTGATTGAAGACTCAGCATGAACATTGTCCAAATTCTCTGTGCCTTGCTCCTGTAAGACCCGAACTCACTGGGGATGCTCATTGACAGAGCAGGAAAATCAGAGCTGTATTCAAATTGCTTTCCAAATGCAAAGCCCCCTCTGCTCAAGAGCTGAACTCAGGCTTGCTCAGTTCTGAACACATGCATCAATATGCACACAGTTAAGCACAAGAGACTGGTTGTGTGATAAGTTCCTATTGATCCTGAAGCTCTGGGAAAAAAAAAAGAATAGAAAATAAAAGGCTTCTAAGATAGAAAGCTTTTCAAGTGGGAAAAAGAAAAGTGTTCTCCATCATCATAAGGGCTGGAGTTGGCAGGACATCCTCAGTAGTTTGTGCATTTAATAAGTTCCTACAAGAATCCTAAATGCATTAGCTGAGATAGAATGCTGCCGAACACAGCAGAAGGGGAGACAAGGGATTTATGCTCTCTGTATTCAGAGGTAAATTTGAATGGCCTGATGAGAACTGAAGCTAAGACAGACCAATGAACACTCTAAGTCAGATTTAGTGCCATAAGCAAGAAATGATCCGGGGGGGGGAGGGGAAATGGGATCATACAAGAATCACAGGGGCCTGGAAGACAAATTAAGATTGCAAGAACAAGTTTGGTTTCGGTATATTTTTCTATATTTGTACATTCAGCTTTGCAACGAAGAGACATAAAAAGTCAGAACAGATCTGGATTTTTGAGGACACACAAGATGTAAAGATCTCTGACATTCTGTTTGGTCTCATTAATAATAATGAGTAATTTAGTTATGATTCCATAAAAGTATACACTAGAGCTATATTCCTAGCTGCTAAGCAGGATGTTGCTATGCTCACAATATCACTTCATTATACAGTATATGCTTTTACTTGTCTTTTAATTATGGCTTAGAAGATTATATCCAGGAAGTTTACTAAACCAGGAAGCACTAGCCTCAGAAAGAAACAAATGCCAAAACAAATAAGTTTCCCCAGTGACACGGGTACTCAGTGTTGTAACTGTAGGTGTTTTCCACATAAGTGCTCTCTGTTTGCCACTGTTGCTCTTGTGTAAGATGTGCAAAAGCCCCTTATGCATTTACACTACAAGTGGACAATGAAAGAAGGATATTCCTAAAGAAAACTCCTGAATTATGATAAAAAGAAAACTCACCTAACACTGCTCTTTTCCTAGGATGTGCCTCTTGGAATGAAGCCACATTTGACAGGACTTTGAAAGCTTTTATGTTATAGCTCTTGAAGAAAATAGTGTTTGTGTATGGGGTTTGGGTGTTGGTTTTTGGTGTTGTTTTTGTGGGGGTGTTTGGGGTTGGGTTTTTTGATATCTCAAAAGCAAGTTCTACAGCTTTGCTGAAATTGTCCATACTGACAGAGCACAGAAAAGAGGGAACTCCTGAGAAATGGCCACGATAAGCAGAACATTCCTGTGAGTCAGATGGACCATTCCATCCTTGGATAGGTATTTTCCACAATTGTTAGTCACTCGGTATAACTTATGGGAATGACACATTTGTCACTGTGCTGAAACTCTAATGACCCATAGCAGGATAAACTATGCTGTGTGCTCAGACAATTGCTTCTTTGAAATATGTTTATTTTCCTGTGCATGCAGGCTAAAATCACAGGATGGTTAGAGACATCAAAACTGTCTTGTGAACACATTTAGCTATTCCTGCAAGCAAGGTCAGCTATTTTTCTCTAATTTACACAGAAATTAGTAGAGTTAAGGATTCACTTTCTCACTGCGATTTGTAGGAAAATTAATGAATCATCTCTTGGTAGGTATTTTAAACATGAATGAGACAACTTCTCTAATTAAGTCACTACAGAGCCTGTCTATGCTGACTCTCCTAAAATCTAGAAAGGTTGTAGACCTGGGAAGATGGGCACTGACTGGTGGTGTGTGATGGCCAAGTCTGTGTATTGTGCCATGTGTGTTCCTTGTTCTCTTTCCCCACCACGAGTATTTACCTTGCTCTTCCTTCCTTTCATTTCTGTGGGTAATTCCTTGCCATCTCCTTCCAGTAGCTGACAGTTTCCCTATAGAAAATGCTATCGTTTCCCTATAGTTTCCCTATTCCCTCTTTCCCAATGTCACCTGCTCCTGAGAGGACTGGATACCTCACATCAGGAGAATTTGGGCTTCCTCTCCACTTGTGACACTGACTGAAAACAGCGTCATGCAGTTATGTGGAGTCACACTGTGGCACCTTGGAAACAGGTTCCACAAATGTATAAAATCAATAGGGTGGCAGATCTGTTAAATTTAGTAACAACAAACATCATCCTGCAATATAGATCTCCACGGTGGGTGCAGAGAATTCTGCTCTGTGCGTGTATAGTTCTATACATAAATACATATTCTCTTTAGCGACTTTTTACTTGCCCAGCCAAGAAAGATCAGTATTTTGCGATACTGGTTTTCCCACAGGAGCCTTGGCAGCCTCATCCCCGCAGTGCTGTCCTGCAGCCGGGAGATGGGGCACAGGCTTTGCTGCCTCGTGCTGGTCCCCAGGATGAACTGATCTTGAGGTTTGTAAGGTTCAGTGGAGATCAAGAAGCAACAGATTTCAGCTTCAAGTTCTGTAAATAAAATACTAGAAACTGAGGGGCTTGAAGACCGTTCTTAAAACTGGAGCTGGTTGGGCATGAGGTCTCTTGGCACTGCTGGCAGAGAGGTTGGCACACCCAGATGGCCAGAGGTAAGAAACAGGGGGTAAAATAGAAGAGCAGGGAATTGAGCTGAAGCAAACATCAGGTAACTCTATTTGCTGCTGTTTCTGAAACTGTTTGCGGCAGTAATGAACCAAGAACTTTGGGCTGTACAGATTTCAAGTTAAATTATTTATATTTTCTATGTTCATAGCAAGAACCAGGCAAAATCCAATATAAAAGCTGGGTTTGAATATAAGGCAAAACTTACTTATTTACATTTAAGATCAAAACCATGGAAGTCCTCTAACAGAGATACTATGAGTTTATTTTGCTATAACTGAGAGCAGAGACATCTCCAGTCTCTGGACAAGCTATGAGAGACTCAGTCTGAGCTTCATCACATACAAGAGTCACAGTGGTACACAGCTTGCAGGAGGTTTTAGTTCTAGGTTAATAAACACAAAATTGTGATACAATAAAACTCATAACAACGCTGTGTTGGTACCCAGAAAGAATTTTTTCCTTCCCTAAGTTAGTGCCTGGCCTTGGTGCACTCAGTGCACATCTCTGTTTCAGAGCACGTAGTAAAAGGTGCATTCACATGTTTGGAAAATTCCATAACTGCCCAGAAATAGCTGCTCTGAGACAGCACTGCTATTAATTTATCAAGTATGCCACTAGCTTAGCATATTTATCCACTCTAAATGTACTGAAATTGCTTATTTTGTGGCTTATAAAACTGCATCCTCTGGATGTGCTCCCCAAAATACCTTGCAGGCAAAGGTATGTGTTAATACATATATTTAGTATCATGTCCTAAATAACAAAGGGCTTGGGCTCTTCCCAGAGGAAAAGACTTACCCCCATCTGTCTGCAACCTCCTTTCAGGTAGTTGTAGAGAGCAATAAGGTCTCCCCTGAGCCTTTTTCTCTCCAGCCTAAATACTCCCAGATCCTTCAGCTGCTCCTCACAAGACTTGTGCTCCAGCCCTTTCCCCAGCTCCACTGCCTTTCTCTGGACACGCTCCAGCATCTCAATGTGTGTCTTGTCATGACAGGCCCAAAACTGAACACAGGATTTGGGTTGTGGGCTCACTAGTGCTGAGTACAGAGGGACAGTCACTGCCCTGGTCCTGCTGGCCACACTATTGCTGGTACAAACCAGGATGCCATTGGCTCTGTTGGCCAGCTGGGCACACTGCTGGCTCATGTTCAGCTGCTGCCAACCAGCACTCCCAGGCTCTTATCCACCAGGCAGCTTTCCAGCTGCTCTTCTCCAAGCCTGGAGTGCTGCATGATGTTAATATATAAATATATTGCACAACTCATCTTATAACCTGCTGACAATTTACACAACACTTTTGCCTGTCGTAATTAGGCCTTATTAAAAATTACTCATGCCCTAGAAACTGTCATCTTCCTTCCCCACTCCTATTTTTCAGGTGAAGAATGGAATTAACATCCATTTATGGAATATGGAATTAACATCCCATATTCAGTTATCTGTGCTGTGATGCTAGTCCTGATGTTGCTCCTGGTGCTGTGATGCTAGTCCTGATGTTGCTCCTGGCAATCAAAGCAGGTCAGTCTCCCTAAGGTTTGAGAGGCTAATCTTTGGGCAGACTGAGTAAAAGCACTCCCTAAGCCAGGTAAGGTCCTTCCTCCTCAGCACACTGATAATTATAATTGCTACCATCTTCCTTCTTTGTGAGCACTGTGAATCCAGTTGGGGATCTGGCGAGCCGATCTCTGACAATATCAGATGTTCTCAGAAGTCTTAATCAAAGGCAGCCCATGAAAGCACCCTGGGGAGTGCTTTATTCTCTGTGTTTAAAAGGACATGAAAGTACAATAGTTCTCTTTAGATGGGTACAAAGCAGCCAATTGATCTTGTCAGTTTAATAAATAATACAATTGCTTCCATCAGACACTGTTAATAGACTCCTGTCTGGACTAATGTTGTACAGAATTGTACAAGTACAGAAATATTATCTTCCTTGGTCTGCCCTGGATTAACCACCTCCCCCTTTATCACCTAGAGGCAAAGCTTCCAGCAGTAGCTCCTGAAGGGCATCAGGTCCCCTGATCTTCATCTCTTCATTTTAATGTGTGTTCTTGGAAGAGATGAGCTAATTTCCTGGTGCATCTGTTATCTGGCTGGTTCCTAGCATTTGTACAGATTCAAAGAAGCTTGAGAATATAAAACAGGCAGCAGGTTTGGGGATTTTTTAATTTTTTGTTTCTTTTTAAATTGTTCCCTGTCTATGTGGTCTCAAGATGCAAAATTCAGATCACACTTTTCAAACACTGCAAAGGCACAGGGAAGCTCAGATGCAATTTCTTACCTAGGGCATTATGGACACAAGGACCAGACATCAGCAAAATTGATACAAGGCTTTGGTTCAAGAAGCTCACAGCTCAGGGGTTTGGGATGTTTCTGGTTTGGTGCCAGCATAACCAGCTCATGTCCTTCTACAGATTCCCCACTCAGCATTATAAGCAGGCCCTGAGTTTTTGCATTATCAGCACTGCTTTTTAGGTGAGCATTAGATGGAATACACACACCAGTGCTCACTGAGAAAGTGCTGATAACATTAGCAGAGGCAGGTTTAAAACTTCATTGTCTTGGCTTTGGTTTGTAATTCCCACTTCTTTTCTTTTCACTGCCAAGTGGTTTTGGGGTTTGCAGCTGAGGTATGTGATAAACAGGCAAAAAGAGAAAGTATTTGTCATAGAAAATAGGTTTCCAGGGAATTCAGGATGTTATGCTTTGAAGATAGTTAATTTTACAGCAGTTATGGATTTTACATTTTTACATCTTTCTGCCTACATACATACCTAAATATATGTTTATATATGTATAGAGAGTTTATATATATAAAACCATAAAAATAGAAGTATGGTTCATATATACATATATACATATATATAC
>NW_008689737.1:12219-36148 GCF_000695815.1 Acanthisitta chloris | reverse complement strand
CACTTGCCCAAAGCATGTCCTAAAATGAGGCTGGAATACTGTTTCGCTTTGGAGCTGCCTGTCTGTCCAGGGCCCTACCTGGAGCCATAAGGAGGAAAAACAAGGAATACAGCTTAGTCAGAGTGCACAGAGAATGAAAAATAAAGGGTAAATGCCAGACTCCAAATGATGTTTGGTTGTAGCTAATTAGGAATGAAAGCCTGCTGGCTTTCAAGTGTACTAAATAGCATGCTGGTCACTTGTTGGGACTACAGAAAGTTACTAAACTGGTTGGTCAAAATTCTGCAGTTAGCCCTGATTTGAGGTGCACGATGTTTTCAGGTGGTGTGAACCTTCTACAGATTAGAAACAAGGTAAAATCAGCATCTTAATTTTATCCCTTAGGGTTTCTTGTGACTTAACATGTATGTCAAGCTGTTTTGCAAACATCTGCTTGGAATATCTTTGCCTCTTAAATCAAGAAAAGCCCTTTGCACTTAGTCAGTGCTGCCTGTCTGCAGTGAAGCTTCAGCCTGTCTCTTCTGTGTTTTGTAAACTTGGTGTGGCGAGGTAGCCAAATACTGGCATCTATATATTTGTGTGTGTGTATAAATGTGCTGGATGTTCTTGACACTTAAAAACTGAACAAATATCTGAAAGACTAAGATACCACCAGCCAATTAGGATAAAAGGGGAATTTAGGGAAAATGTTTAATGCATGTAAACAAAGTAATTGAGGAGGCTTCAGGCAAAGTAGTGGAGAACAAAAAGCACATTTTGGGGAGGAAGTAGCTGGGGGATGCCAGATTTCCAGTGCTTGGTTCCAGTGGGAACTACGTGTCAGTATGGAGCTGATGACTGAAAAACTGGGGGGTAGCTGTGGTCAGAGGTGTGCTTTGGTTTGTGTGCCTTTCACTAAATTAGTTTTGCATTCCTGTTCTCCAAAGCTGCTAAAATGAGAAGTTCTGCATAAGGTGAACTGGTTGTGCACTTATAGGAGCTTTTTCTCCCATCCCTTTCCATTGGCTTCAGAAGGAAATTTGTACAGAATTGGAGATAAGGATTAGTTTCCTTTCTGATGTAAAAGCACAGTGTGAATTCTGGGGACATCCTTCAACTTGAAAAATATATTTGGGGCTGTCAGAGTGGCCCTCAGTGGAAAGGCAAAGAAGCTGTTACTGGTGTGCAAGTTAACTAACAGCAAATAAAGAACTGAATACATACGAAGGAAAACCACATGCTAATAAGAAGGTGTTACAGGGTTATAATTGGGAATCAGAGATAGGCAAGTAGCCAAAAGGGTTTTCTGGTTTTCAGACCTCTCTGTGAACTTTTACTGCACAGCTCTAGAAACCAAACCCATCCTAGTTCTATTTTTCCTTGTTATAGATGAGCTTTGCTTAGAAGCTATTATGAGACATGATGATTTCAGCACATAGATCTTGCATTTCTGATGTGCCTGGTTTTGTTTTAGTGACAGGTCCCCAAAAGAGTCCCATGAGCGCTTCTGGGGCATGGCATCATAGAATGTTAAGGGGTTGGAATGGACCTTGGAGATCATCTAACCCCAACCCCCCGCCCTGGGCAGGGACACCTCCCACCAGACCAGGTTGCTTAGAGCTCCATCCAACCTGTCAGGGTTGGGGCATCCACAACCTCCCTGGGCAATTTGTGCCAGTGCCTCACCATCCTCACAGTACAAAACCTTTTCCTGATATCTAATATAAATTGCAATTTCTACCCATTACCCCTTGTCATCAAGTTTGGAAAAGACCTCCAAGATCAAGTCCAACCTTTGACCAAACACCACCTTGTCAACTAGACCAGAGCACTAGGTGCCATGCCCAGTTGTTTTGAGCACCTCCAGGGATGGTGACTCCACCACCTCCCTGTGTAGTCCTTTTAATCACATGCTACTTCAATTCAGCCCTGTGTGTTGGTCTGACAGACACCCGTACCACAGCTTTTATTGGATCTTTGTCACTACATAAGTCTATTAAAACTATTTGTCCTGTAAGAAATGAATGGGAATATTTCCCCTGAGTGTTTCAAAGACACTTTGTTTGGCTCATATGCCACTTTGGTGAATGTTGGTCTCAAAATTGGAAGCGTCAGCAAATATTTCATAATTACATGATGCCTCTCTTTAGTCTTTTCTTTTTTAAAGTAGGAGCTAGAGTGGCTCAGGTTTGGGAAAAGAGGTCAAATCCCACCTGGCTACAGCCTCCTTTCAGGTAGTTGTAGAGAGTGACAAGGTCTCCCCAAGACTCATTTTCTCACCTCCAGTTCCTTCAGATGCTTCTCATCAGAACTGTGCTCCAGACCCTTCCCCAGCTCCATTGCCCTTCTCTGGACACACTCCAGCCTCTCAATGTCCTTCTTGCAGTGAGGGGCCCAGAACTGGGCACAGCACTTGAGGTGTGGCCTCACCAGTGCCTAGTACAGAGGGAGAATTGCTGCCCTGCTGCTGCTGGCCACACTATTCCTGATCCAGGCCAGGATACCATTGGCCTTCTTGGCCACTTGGGCACACACTGGCTCATGTCCTGCTGCTGTGAACCAGCACGTCCAGGTCCTTTTCTACTGGGCTGCTATTCAGCCACTCTTCCCTCAAGATGTGTGAATATGTGGTTCCTATTGGTTTTAAAGAAAGGAGGCTGTGTTGCCTCTGCTACCCAACTGGTGTCAAGGTGAAATTGTTAAGTTTTAAAATCAGTAATGCCTTGCCATAAACACCAGGATTTTCTGTCTTCTAGCTGCTGCAAGAAGTCTGCGATGTTACCTCTGGCGTAGCTGCAAGGATGACTTGACTGATTTGCATTCATGGCTCTTGGCTGATCTGGTGAACCATGGAGCTCAAAGTATGGGTGGATGGAGTCCAGAGAATCGTGTGTGGGGTCACCGAAGTAACAACATGTCAGGAAGTTGTTGTAGCCCTTGCTCAGGCTATTGGTAAGTAGCTCTGTCACTGGGAAATGGGGTGAAGCTTTTTTTGTGAAGCTGAACTGAGGGGAGGTGTGAGGCTGCACTGAGTGTCAGTAAAGCAGAAATATGCTCAGTGGGATAACCTTGCAGTGTAAACTTGCAGCCTTGAATTTTTCATCTGCCAGAGAGAGATTAAAAGAAAGAAAGATTAAAAAGAAGAAAAGAAACACTATAAAATCTATAAACTTTCATTTGGGACATGTTTATTCTCTGAATAATCTAATAACATGCTGCTGTTTGTCATTGTAAAGAAGGTGCTAAGCTGTCAATGTTTTGAGTACCGAAGAGTATAAAAGCAGTGTAGTGTAATTGGTTGACTTTCACATCCTAATGATGTTCAGTGAAATTATAGACATTGTATCTTTAGCTATATTGGGAATAGTGAGGATCAATGAAATAGATCCTTCAGGTTCTTCTCTTACTCCTGTACACAACATAACTCAGGACTAATGAAAGGGTAACCTGGAAGTCTGTACAGTGTTAGTGATTTGATGAACAGTTTAGAAGAAAAAAATAAAATCTTTCAAGCTCCACGACAAGAAAGAACTTTCCTTCAGTCTTGTTGGATCTTTCTCAGTGATTAAGGGCCTCCTGAGTAAGTCTCAGCTTCATCCCTTCAGTGTTTCCTATGCTGATTCTTATTCTTTGCTAAAATGCTATAATTGGCTTTATATACTATTTAAATTTAGGCATCAAAATGTATGTTTTACCTAAAATTAAAATAATATTTTAAAGACTAGCTTTTGCCTTTTTCAGCATGCCAACAATTTTACAAGGCTGTGTTAGCAGTCTGACTTGTTTGTAAAATAGCAATCTTCTAATAAAAACCAATTTAGGCCCATGAATGTCAGTGAGGTATTCTACCTGTAGGGATAAAGTCAGTGTATCTGAAATTGTGATGATGTTTGTTTATTTAAATGTGTACTCTGAACATCATTGCCATCTACTTTCATCTGATGGAGTAGAAGACTGACATCTTGTTTTATAGTTTAAGGGGATTGAACACAATGCTAGCAAATGTATATCTATAAAAATCAAGGGCCTTTTAAAGCTTCATTTAAAAACTGTGGGAAGTTAGTAAGTCTCTCAAATCTTGTATTTGATGGGTAACTGTTTCATGTGCTTTTGCTGGTTGTGCTAGTTGCAGCATTTTGTTTAATGCTAATTGGTTTATGAATTGCTTCCATATCTCATTTTCTGTCTGTAGGTTTTTGAGACACAATTATGCTAGCATGATCATTTCCTAGTAATGATTAAGTGATACATATTTAGAAATAATAAATAAAGTGGTTGTGATACTTTTGTTCTTTATTTTGCTTTCAATAACTCTTTCATCCTGTTTCCTTTGCCTCCTCCCCCGAAGCAAAAAATGTCAGGCTGTTCTAGGCAGTAATTTAATGTTCTTCTGTGTAATTTCTCTTTGTTTTTTTTTCTCTGTATCCTCAGTTATTAGCCTGAACTCTGAAAAGACTCCATCAGCCTTGGAAACACACACAGGTTTTGCCAGCTCTGCAGACTTCCTTTTCTGTAACACGTCACCAGTTCATCTGGGGCATGTGACTGGTTCCATGCAGAGAGAAATTTCAGTTGCAACCAGAGCCAAATTAAGATAATCCCGTGGAAATTCCTTCTTGCGGCAAATATCCTCTGTAGAAAACACAAGGAATAATTTCACTGGGGGCAGCTAGGACAGTGTGAAACACCATATAAATTACACTTGTGTGTCTTTGGCAGATAGGGCTTTCCCAACCCTCCTGTCAGGCCATTCATTAGGAGAGCAACCATATGTCTGCTCCTTTGATTTGGCTGTAGGTACCAGCTTACCAGGAATAATTGTCACTCGAATTTGAATGGGAATCTATAAAATGTATCCCTCTAGCTCTCACCTGACATTTGGTGGTGGAAAGTAGCCAGTCTGAGTTGGCTTCCTCCTCTGTTGGCTCTGACTGTATTTTCCACTTTGCAGTCTGGCTCCTTCAGCAGTCACATAGCTTGGCTGGACTCAGGGTTATTTTGTCTGTCTGTTGGTCTGTCTGCAGAGTTTTTGAGATGCTCCTTTTCTTTTGTTGTATCTTACAGTTTATTACTAGGTACTGGACTTTAAAAATTCTACCACACACAACACAGTCCTCTTCACTGAGCCTGAAACATGAACTGCAATAAGGATATTTTCTTGAAGTGCAGTGTCTGGAATATCTGTAAATTAACTTATTTTGTAACCATATCCACTGAAGAAAGCACAAGCCAAAAATACCTGGATTAAGACAACCATAGTTAAGCTTCTCACAGACAAAAGAAACTGCCTCTAGGAGATATGAAAATAAAAGATTTAGCACATGCTTCAAAAATAAGAAAACCAAATTTATTGTAGAATGGAGTGTGGTTAGAAGGCCCCTTTGAGCATCATCCATTCCAACTCTGCTGCTCAAAGCAGGGTCAGCAGGTTACTTAGGACCATGGGCAGTTGGGTTTTGAATGTGGCCAAGTGTGGAGACTCCCCCATCTCTCTGGACCACCTGTTCCAATGAGAGTGTGTTCCTTAAATGGAATTTCTTTAGTTTCAAGAAATGCCTTTTGCTGCCACTTGATCAAATACTGGGCTGTGTCTCCTGATCTCTTGCTGCGATAAGAGCAACAAAAAGGTTTCCATCTATGCACTTTGCAACTTTCCCTTGTGTCATGGAAATTCAGTCATAACTTCAGGAAAAGTATTCTCTTTTTTTTAATGTTCTAGGGCTATTTTAGCTTTAAAAGAAAAAGGTAAGCCATGCTGGGTTATGCCCCTTTGTAGGAGGTTCTGTCCCATAACCCAAAGTCTCTAATCCTTTCGCCATGGCATTCTGTCACTTAGCTTGCCTGGTAATGCGCCTTGATGTATTCCTTACAAATTGGTGCTCTTTCAGTGAAAGTCTCTCTCTCTTCAGGGCTCTACTCCTGATGGATAACATCTGTGTTACCTCTTCTTGCATTATGATCTCCTTCCCCTGCTGCTTGTCTCTTGATCATTGCAGAATAGGAAATGATTCTACCCCAAGTTAGAGGTTTTAGGGGTTTTTGGTTTGTTGTTTTTTTTTTTAAATTTCCATTTGAGTTGAAATTTAAAGGGTCTGAATTAAATTTCAAAAAACCCTTATTCTTTAAAACAAAAGAGAAGGAAGAATTGCCTCCTTTGCTGATCTCTGCAAAGCTTATTTAAAAAAATAGATGTGTATCATTTAATCAATGCAAAAGAGAATATCAATTGGATCTAATTTGGGATACTGAAATTGATTGTGTCTCTAACTTGGAGTGAGTTAGAAATGCCTTAGCTGGAGGGTGGGTCCCTGGAATTCTGTCCAACACAGACATAAAACTGTTCAGTTACAAGTTTCCAGAGAGTGAAATCACTTCCCAGTGGGATCTTGAAGAACACTTGATCCTACCTTTTATGAGTTTTATCCAGGGCTGCTTTATTTCTTTTCAACTCAAGCTGCTTGCAATTTACAAAGATTTGAATTTTTAATACAAATGAGAGAAATGATTGTTTTGTCATGAGCAAATAAACCATCACCAAAACAGAAATGTACCTCAGCACACAGTTTAAATGGAAAACAATGAGTCTTGTTTTTAAAATATTTTTGCCAGGAGAGATGAGATTTTCCAAGATTCATCACTGTCTATTTTAAAATGTACAGTTAACAACAAATGCTCTTGTGGGGTTTTTTTTGCTTCCATTAGCCATGCTGTGAAAATCATGCCAAAATGGCTATATGTATACACTGCTTGGTCATTTTGATTCGTCTGCTTAATTCAGTGACTGGAAAAAATGTGAAGTTATTGATACTTTTCGACTGCGTGTGATGAGATTGTTGGTGAGTCCAGCCCAGGGATCTGTTTTGCAAAACAGGATTATGAACTTAGTCGAGTGTGTGACTCCTCTCAAAAGATCATTGTAATACTGAGGGGAAAAGCAGTTGGAATCTTAAAAAAAGGTGAGCTAATCATGTTAGCTGATGGATTAGGCAAATATGGTTTAATTATAGATTTTTTTAATTGGCTTTTACTGGTTGTTTTCCATTTAAATATGAAAAATAAATATTCCAAGGGAATGTGGCAATGAATAGTGCGGTCATGAACAGACTCATCCTGCTCCTTCTGAAGAGTTCTTATCTCAGTTCCAGCCCCCGTGAGGATTTTTACTGCATTTGTTGCGATTTCTTTACCCCTGGAGACTAGAACTTATCTTCTGTACTCAGAATCACGGGTTTGTTTGCTAGAAAGAGAATACTTCAGTCTAGAGATGTGAAGCTTGAATTTCTTACCAAAGTGCCGTTTTGTTTTCTGCCCTCTCCATAATTTTCTGTGGCAAAGAATTAAAATGGCAGATTTGCTTTAAATAGTGCTGTGGATTTTGCGTTTTGTAGATGGAGAATATGAGCCACACTTCACTGAACAAGAAGTACAGCTGTCTCTTTTTAAAATTAAACAAATGCAGCTGTCGGGGTGGGATTTTTTTAGTTGCAATTATTTTTCCTCAAAGATAAATGGGGTGTATTATGAAAATAAAGCACAGGTTTGTCCATGCTGTCTCAAACATGAGTTACAGTGTTGTAAGGCTCAGCCAGAGTTGTATCTGGAAGGATCACTCCAATTCTTTTTCAAGGCCGTGTAGTGACAGAACAAGGAGAATGGCTTCAAGTTGACAGAGTAGGTTTGTATTGGATATTTGGAAGAAATTCTTCCCTGTGAGGGTGGTGAGGCACTGGCACAGGTTGCCCAGAGAAGCTGTGGCTGCTCCATCCCTGGCAGTGTTCAAGGCCAGGCTGGATGGAGCCCTGAGGAGCCTGGTCTGGTGGAAGATGTCCCTGCCCATGGCAGAGGGGCTGGAACGAGATGGTCTTTGAGGTCCCTTCCAACCCAAACCATTCTGTGATTCTGTGATTTATTGGTGTCTCTTCTTATGTTCATCTCTTCCTCCCAATGACTTCTGCTAAAGCAAGTGCCAGAACTGACTGTCAGACACTTGGAGAGAGAGAGAAAAGAATCTGAGGTTGAACTAAATCACAGCAGCACATCTGAAGAGAATTAGAAATAGGGAACAATTCTTGTTGTGTACAACCTAAGGTTTTTAACACTGGATTAATCATGTAGTTTACTGCTAAGAACCACTTAAAACGTGTTACTTTGGACCCCAAAATTTCATTCTCTGCCACTTCAAATAGTGACATTAAGATGGATAATAAGTGCAAGAAAGCTGCAAGTGATCCCATGGTGTGATTATACAAACTCTGGTTCAGAAATGTGGTGACAGTAACCTCCCAGAGGGGCACAGGGCTGTGTGAGGTGATTTATTGCCACCTTTAGTGATGTGGTACTTCTGGTGGTGTCTGCAGCACAGGCCTGGGCTGCTCGGTCTGCTTTGCCATGTCTTGCTGTCTGACCTCGGTCGAGCTGACACTCTACATTGTTTTACCTGTTTAGGTCTAAAATAAGGGCAGGACCTCAGGGTGCTTAGGCAGAAGGCAGTTGGAAGTATGAAGTGACTCCAAGTGCTTCGTTTTGTCAGGTTGTGATAAACGCTTGTATATCCTTTTTTTTTAGTGTAAGGGTAATAGTAATAAACTAAGGGTTCAGTCCTGAGAATGACACTGGGAGCACAGCTGTGCCTAGAGAAATGAGCAGCCTGTATATCTCTTTGGGTGTTTCTTCCAGGGACTGGACTCCTCCTCTGATTCTTTTTCTGTAGTATTCATACAAGTGTGTGCAAAATAAGGCATGAGTTAAGAAATCTGAGTAATGCAAGCTCTAAACTCTGCTTTGAAGGGTTTTTTGCTCTTAATCTTGAGGTATTTAATGAGTTCTCAGGTAACCAGAGTGTTGTGGGTTTTTTTAATTGCGATGGATGTTAACTTAAGTATCACATAAGGAATGAAATGTCAGCTTCATATTTCAAAGATACTGAGTTCAAATCATCCTGAGCTGATTAAAATTGCCAGCAATTACTTTTCTAACAGTGCTCTTAGAGATTCAGAAATTCATGCTGTTGTCTCTTTGGTAAGGCAGAGAATTTTCACCCACATGTTCAGCTGTTAAAAGTTCCTAGAAGTTTTTACCCCCATAGGATTATTTTTTATTTACGCTGCCTTGCTAAGGAAGACAAGGATCAGTCAGCCTAGGGCTGGAGGGCTGTCTCTGGGAAAGCAAGTGGGTCACAAAGCTGCATCCAGGCTGGGGAGAGGGTGCATTTGACAGTGTCCCCCAGAGCTCTGACAGTCTTGCTTTGGCTTGAGCTGGTGTGCAGACATGTGACAGTGTGCATAATCTTATTATGCACTGTGGTAAGTTTGGGGTGCTATTCAGGTTCAGTTCAAGAGTGAGACTAGTACAACTTCCCTTTTAGCTTGGCTGTCTTAAAACTTCTCTTTTACATGCAGATTTTCTTTTCTTTTTTCTTTTGAGACTGTCCAGAGTGCCACCTTGCAGGGAAGGCCTTTAGCACAGCTGCTGCATAGCAGCAGAGGTGAAGGTGATGGGACCCCTGGGAAAAAAATGAGAGCTAGGAATACACCTCCAGGCAACTTCCCTGGCAGTGAATGCATCCTGGTAGTTTTGGGGAAAGAGGAGAAACTGGGAGCAAGACCAGATTGAAGAGTCTAGAGATTAAGTCCTATGGGGAGTGGCTAAGGGAGCTAGGCATGTTCAGCCTGGAGAAAAGGAGATTCAGGGGTGACCTTACCACTCTCTACAACTACCTGAAAGGAGGTTGTAAACAGATGGGGGTTGGACTCTTCTGCCAGGCAGACAGTGACAGGACTAGATGAAATGGCCTCAAGCTGTGCCAGGGAAGATTTGGGTTGGACCTCAGGAAGAATTTCTTCACTGAAAGGGTGATTAAGCATTGAAATGGGCTTCCCAGGGAGGTGGTGGAGTCACCATCCCTGAAAGAAATTACTAGACATAGCACTTGGTGCTCTGGTCTAGTTGCCCTGGTGGTGTTTAGTCAAAGGTTAGACTTAATCTTGGAGGTCTTTTCCAGCCTAAATTGTTCTGTGATTCTGTGATCCCATGACCTCTAGTGACAAAGGGCTGCTCTTGCCCATCCTAGCCCCTTCCTGAGGGAAGGAAACCTACCCCCATGTTTAAGACTGCTCATCCAGCCACATTTCCCAGAAATTAGGTGATTCCAGAGTGACAACTCACCTGTTTGCACTGACTCACTGCTGTAAGTCCCAGCTCTGAAGCATGGGAGACACTTTATGGAAAGATGAATCTTGCTTGGTGCTTGGCATTTGTAGCCTGATGGGAAAGATAAGGCACATTTTTACATGGTGTATTTTGGTACCTGTATACAAAAAAAATGTAGTGCCTGTCCCTGAAATGCTTTACATGTAGAGGATGATGGACTTCTGGAGGAGGGAGTAAAGTGATGAATCAATTCTGTCCTGGAAAACAAAATTGATGGCCTCTCAGGTTACAGTCCTGCCAGAAGTGTTGCATGAGATACACTGCTACTGCTGCTTTCCTTTGGAGTTTCATTTCCACTTTTGGCAGCAGTGGTAGTAGCTCATGTCTACTGTGTCAGCTGCAAATATTAAAGCATATAGAGAAGCTTAAAGTGAATAATAGTTATATGGGTCTTACTCTACCCTCCTGGAGTGTAATTTAAAGCTCTGCCTCTTGAGAGTCTAAAAAAAATGTTCAATTACCTTGTTCCTATATTTCATTAGTTTAATAACTGTTCATTGTGATGGAATCTGTGTCTAAATTACAAAATTAGATCAATCCCAAGCTAAGACTGCAGTGGCTGGGCACATGGCATGGGCACTTGGGTCCAGAGCTTGCTGTTTGGCTCTGCAGCAGAGCCACATGCAGGACATGGGCTGCAGTGGCTCTTTAGTCTCTCAGTGATCAAGCCGTAACTGGTGTCATCAGAGCTTGGTTCAGACCTCTCATGACAGCTAGTTGCAAGCTGTCAGAACATCAACGTTCTGGAGTCTGTGTATTTCCCTTTTGGATTTCTTTCTCAATGTTAAAATAAAAGACTGTTTTGAAGATGTTTCTGTGTTAACAGAACCTGTGATAAGTTTGTGTGCTTAGGGAGCTGTAAGTGTTAACAGGTTACCCTTGACACTGGCCCTTTGTGCAGAAACAGTGTGTTTTATAGATGTAAATATATAACTGCTTTTGTTATACCTTGTCATTTGTAGTCTTGCAAAACAGATACAAATTCTTGATGACTGCTTTGAGTTGGTGGTATTATATGGTACATGCAGAGTCCTCGTTCTGGGGACCATATAGTAATCATAGAATCACTGACGGGTTTGGGTTGGAAGGGACCTTAAACATCATCTAGTTCCAACTCCTGCCATGGGCAGGGACACCTTCCACTAGCCCAGGCTGCTCCAAGCTCCATCCAACCTGGCCTTGAACACTTCCAAGGTCGGGGCACCCACAGCTTCTCTGGGCAACCTGTGCCAGTGCCTCACCACCCTCACAGGGAAGAGCAGAGGGGCAGAATCCCTTCCCTCACCTGCTGCCCACAAAGCAGCTGGGCATGGAATAGGGAGTAGAGGCTTTGTGCTTTCTCCAGCCCCAGAATTGCTGTTTTCTGAAGTGGAAACCATAGAACACAGCTCTGCTGGTGCTTGTTTGGTGCTGTCTGGATTGTTTTCTACCAGTCTCATTAATACAAGGCTTTGATAGAAGTATTAAAAAGAAAAAAAAGGTCTACTATGTTCTAGTTGTACATATTCTTATAGAAAAGTTTGATTTCAGAAGTTGTGAGGGATCCGCTGACAAGACACACCCACGTGAACATCAGTGCAGTAACTGAAGCTGAGCTTTGGCTGCTCCTTGAATTGACTGCTGAACTGCTCACAGAACTTTGCTTGGAAATACTGAATAATTCTGCCTGAGATTCAGTGTGCACACAGTGTGCAGCTGGGAGAAAGAGCTTAAGGAGTGCCATGCATTGCTGATACAAGGTGCATCGCCTGAATACAGCTGTGGCTTCATTTTTTTAGTGATAAGGTTTGCATGAATGAGGCTGGACTGAGTTCTGCCAGGTGCTTTTTGTGTCCAAAATCAAGGCAAGAAGCAGCATGCAGGCATTCAACTGTTTTTTTGTCAACAACCCAAGCAAGTTGCTTTTTCCATGTCAGTGGCAGCACATGGAACACAGCAGTTAGTTACAGGGACGCCTGTGGTCTGAAATACTCTGTCATTAGTTCTGAATTAACTCACTCATCCTGTCATTTGTGAATTAATCCCCTCTAATGCAAGCAAACATCCTAGTTGTGGGTGTCCAGGTATTATTAGCCTGTGTGATACATAGGCTGAGCACTGTGCCAGGTAATGATCTTGGCCAGGGACAGCTGTGTTTTAGGCCAATCCTGAACTCCAGGTCTGGCAGTTGAACTGTGTATTGCTTCTACAAAACACTTTCTTTCATGTGGATCTTGAGTACTGAGTTCATTATTTAGGGCTGTGTGTTGCTTTGGAACCCTGAGCTAAGATGGAAATAGTTCTTGGCAAGTGCTTTCTTTAATTCACTTTTGGTTGAGGTTGTTAGGGCTTTATTCTCCTCCCCCTTTTTTTTCCCTCTCTTGTTGCATTTCTTGTAAGTAGCGCAGTTAATAGCAGAGTGGATAGAAATCACATACTGCTTGCTCCCCTAGTGGTACCTACTTCTGGTTGCAATTTCCAGACTCCTTTGAACTCCAGTGTTTCTGACTCAACAGGAACATTAGTAGCACACCCATGATTGCAAGCTGAAAGCCTCTGAGATTAACAAAACAGAGCAGTGAAGTGCAACTTTTGTCCTGGTTCTGGGGTAGGTTTTTGCTTGATTTTTCTTCTCTAGGATTTTCTTGTTAGTGTGCTATGGCAAATAGTACTAGGTTTCTTTTTTCTGTAATAACACCAATGTAATAACACTATAAATCTTCATGCATCTATGAACAATATTTTGAGTTGGCAAAAATCTCTCACTTTATATCTTAGTGTAGTAAACTTGGTTTTGAAGTACTTTATTACAATAAACCTTAAATCTGTTTCTGAGGGTGTTGGCCTAGCATGTTGGTATGCTGATAGATTTTGGATTTTCTTTTTTTCTCCCTCTTCTATTTTTCCTACCTTTTGCCTACCTCAAGTCATTTATTTGTGAGGCATTCAGGATTGCTGTTCTCATGCTGCCTGCCTTGTTTTGCTGACTTCTATCAGTCAAATCTTTCAGCTCTCACTCCTAACTTGGAAGTGAACATGGACATTTTGGTCTGTGACTTGGCCAGCCAAGTACCTCAAGTATGAGCCACGAGCCAAAGGCTGGTCTCTAGGCGGTGCCTCTGCAGCTGATTTTTGTTGTTGTTCTCTGTACTGTGAGCTAATTGTGAATTTCCATTTCCAACACAGGAGTTGAATCTCAAGAAGCTCTTTATAAGGCAATGTCAGATTTTAGGGGGCTGTTAGTTACCACAGTGGAGCTTATCTCCTACAAATTTGAGGTGGGGAAGTCCACATGAGTGTTGTGATTGGAGGCTGGGGGCAGATCTCCAGCCTGCGATTAGGATCTACATAACCCTGACAGTGTTCACAGCCAGATTGGATGAGGCCTTGAGCAGCCTGGTCAGGTGGGAGGTGTCCCTGCCCAGGGCAGGAGGTTAGGACTAGATGATCTCTAAGGTTCATTCCAACCCCTTAACATTCTGTGATTCTGTGGTTTTTGTCTTCTTGGGAAAAGTGTGGTGGTTGGGCAGGAAAGCAAATGCATCAAATGGATTACCACTGATAACTGCATTTATTCCGACTCCTCCACTCCATAGTTGCATATATGACATATTTATGTGCTGAAATAAATCATTTGAATTATCATCTATCATGGAAATGGATGTATGTAATGCATTAAAGTAGCTAATGATGTTTTTAAGGTTAATGGCAATCCAGGAGCTGTTCAGAAACTCATTAGCATCACATGCTTTAAAAGCAGTTGATCTTTCACATCTTCATGTAAACAATGTTGTGGCTTTTAAGTGAAGTCCCTTTCAGGGTAAAGGGTAACTCTCTTCTTTGTTTGGAGAATGCTGTATCTCAGAGTAGTGAGTGTGCTTGCAAAAAATACTGGTAGTGAGAAACCTCAAATGCTGTGTTTTCATAGCATCCAAAGCACCCCATGAGGGGTGTCAGAGGAAGAAGACTGCTGAGCTGAATTTAAGAATGTTTGGTAGCAGCACAAGTGAAGCCATAAACATAAGTTGTGCTTTGCCCTGCCCAAAAAGCACAGCACACTGCACTCTGTGTATGATGAGCTGTCAACAGAGCTCAGAAGAACTCAGAGCAGTTATTTAAGGACTGGAGCTGCTTCCTGAAGGCTGAGTACCCCGGGGGAGGATGTGGGAGCTGCTGTTAGAGATGAGGAGCCTGTGCAGGGAGCCCAGTTGCTTGTCTGCAGTTCAGGCAGGCTCTGCTGCTCTCGTGCCTGTGCTCTGCTCAGTGAAGGTTGGTCACGTCAGCAGTGCTGCCACAGGCTGTGTGAGCTGCTGTCACACTGCTCTGGCCCAGGCTGGCTGTCCTCAGGGCCTGAGTGAACTGGGGACCACTGGGTGGGGAACTGAGGTTTTGTCTGTCATTTACAGCTGCCTCTGAGTGATGAAACAGGTTAATAGCGAATACACTGCCTCCAGATTTTGATATTTCTATGTGGCTGTGTGAAAGATGTGTAACGCCTTACCTTGTTTTCTTCCTATAGAGATGTGCATTGGGTATATTTATGTTGTGGTTACCAACATTGCTGGGTCACTTTAATCTTTGCTGTGAGGGTGGTGAGGCACTGGAACAAGTTGCCCAGAGAAGCTGTGGATCACAGAATCACAGAATGGTTTGGATTGGAAGGGACCTTTAGGATCATCTCATTCCAACCCCTGCCATGGGGTTTCCACTAGACCAGATTGCTCAGAGCCACATCCAAGCTGGGCTTGAACACTTGGCGATGAGGGTGGTGAGGCACTGGCACAGGTTGCCCAGAGAAGCTGTGGCTGTTCCATCCCTGGCAGTGTGCAGGGCCAGGTTGGATGGAGCTCTGAGCAACCTGGGCTGGTGGAAGGTGTCCCTGCCCATCTCAGGGGTTGGAACTAGGTTACCTTTAAGCTTCCTTCCAACGCAAACTGTTCTGTGATTCTATGATTACTATATGTTCCCCAGCATGGGAACACCACATCTACCGTATAATATTACCATCACGAAAGATTCATCAAGAATCTGTATGTGTCATGCAGTTTCACTTGTGTGCGAATCTTTCCTCAGTACTACAGTTCTCTCCCTGCACTGAGAGGTTTCCCTGGGCCGGAGCAGTGGGCTCAGTGCTGTGCAGACAGCAGAGCAGTGACACGGGTGGGCACATTCGGGGGCTCTGCGCCCCGCGGGCCGAGCGAGAGGTCCCACCGTCCCGTGCTGACGCTGTCTCCTCTCGCAGGGCGCACCGGGCGGTACACGCTGATCGAGAAGTGGAGGGACACGGAGCGGCAGCTGGCGCCTCACGAGAACCCCATCGTGTCCCTCAACAAGTGGGGGCAGTACGCGAGCGACGTGCAGCTCATCCTGCGGCGCACGGGGCCCTCCCTGAGCGAGCGCCCCACGTCCGACAGCGTGGCGCGCATCCCCGAGAGGACGCTGTACCGGCAGAGCTTGCCGCCCCTGGCCAAGCTCAGGCCGTCTGGGGATAAGTCCATGAAGAGGAGGGAGCCCAAAAGGAAATCCCTCACCTTCACCGGAGGCGCCAAGGGGTTAATGGACATTTTTGGGAAGAGCAAGGAATCCGAGTTCAAGCAAAAGGTGCTTAACAACTGTAAAACAACAGCGGATGAGTTGAAGAAACTGATCCACCTGCAGACGGAGAAGCTTCAGTGCATCGAGAAGCAGCTGGAGTCCAACGAAGCCGAGATTCGCTTCTGGGAGCAGAAGTACAACGCGAGCCTGGAAGAAGAAATCCTCAAGCTGGAGCAGAAGATCAAACGGAACGAAGTGGAGATTGAGGAGGAAGAATTCTGGGAAAACGAGCTGCAGATCGAACAGGAGAATGAAAAGCAGCTGAAGGAGCAGCTGCAGGAGATGAGGCAGAGGATCCTGGAGTGCGAGGGCAAGCTGAAGGACTACATGTCTCAGATCCACAACATGGAGAGTGGCCTTGAAGCAGAGAAACTGCAGCGGGAAGTTCAGGAGTCCCAAGTGAATGAAGAAGAGGTCAAGGAAAAGATTGAGAAGGTGAAGGGTGAAATTGATATTCAGGGCCAGCAGAGCCTGAGACTGGAAAATGGCATTAAAGCTGTAGAAAGGTCTTTGGGCCAAGCCACCAAGCGGTTACAGGTAAGACTGTCTTTTTATCCATAGCTAAGGAAAAGTCAAAGATGTGACCGTGACAAATTTCTTTTACACAGATTTGGAGCCCATGAAAGAAAACAGGAGAAAGTTTCCTCAGTGAATTGGAGCAAAAGGAAGAAACTGTTGCTTTATTTTCAAATTGCATTTCAAATGGGTTTTTTGAAAGGCAGACAGTTTTCATTTCACCTGTGTGTAATTTGCTCATTCAAACCATCTGAGGAGAAAAATAGTATTTAGTCCTTTGTGTCAAGATAAATGAGCAGATGTTTGAGTGGCCACGCAGAGAGCCAGGGTGGCCTGCAGGGTTAGTGCCAAGGGCCACAACACCTTTCCTTATTTATGTGCTGGCTCAGTTTCTTTACCACCAGTTACAGGTTTAGGTTGCTACCATTCCCTGGCTGCCTGGTGACCTCTGAGAAACACAGACAAGTGATATTTCCAGCACATGTAGGGCTGGTAGGGGATTGTTGTACTGCAGGGTGAGAAACGGGACCATAGTGCTCTTGGCCAAACACCTTTAAAAGCATTAGTCTTCAAACCCCTGTTGATGTGAGGCTAGATATCCTGAGGACATAAGTCCTGGATCTTAGCAGCTCAGTGCTTTTGTTAAATTTCTGGAAAATTTGCACCATCATAGCCTTTTCTGAGGCTAAACTTGTGATTCTTGCTAGCTTTGTGTGCCATCCAAAGAGGTTAATTAAAAAGAGCAGTCCAAAAGCAGCACCTATAGTAGTTGTTACCTTACAGGGCTTTTGTTTTAAAGAACAGCCCTTCCCCTTTTCCTGGCTGACTTGATGTTCTCTGCACCTCAGGCCATTTGTGGCACATGTGTCAAAAGAGAATCCAGTCCCTGCTCCCTTGCTGAAGTTAATGATACCAGCTGGAACTTAGAGAGCATGAAAGAATAAATGGAAGTCCAGCTGCTAGCTGGATGAGGTGAAGGAAAGATTGGGGCTCCTGGGATTTTCAGGTGCCACTTAAGATAGGACTGAGGCACCACACATCAGTTGCAGCTGTGATTCTTGCTGATTCCCAGGATTCACAGTTAGTATTTTCCACAGTGCTGTAGTTGCACTAAGGTGGTTCTACTGTGAGTATGCAATGGGATTTTGCATCCTTACTCCTGAGCACCTAGAACCATGTCAGTATGAGCTGTTTTTATTAAGTGATGAGGGGTAAAAAAGTAATCTTTTCATCCCAAGTAAAATGGATGAAAACTGTAAGCAATTTTGGCCATGTTTATCTATCCTAAGTTTCCTGACAGTGACTGAGGCTGTGATGAAGGTCAAAGTACTTCTGGCTTGGTCCTTTTTTATAGGCTAGGGTTTCACTTTTTTGGGAAAGTTCCCGTTATAATCCAGGTCTTCCAAGCTTGTTCTAAACCTAAAGGTGTACAAATATGGAAATTCAGGAGGAAATAAACTGAGCACTGTATTGTGGAGCTTTGGGGAGAGGAAATAGAGAAATATTTTATGGCATGCTGAAAGTTAAATATTAATATTCACAGAACCGCTGGTTTGAAACTAGAAGAGTTGAGCATGGGTGTTTTTATAGAGCTTTGTGTAAGGAAGGAAAGAAAATTTTGATTCACTAGATCTAATATGTTGAGAACAGGAAGGAGGAATTGTTTTAGTGAGAAATTTCTACTAATTTTGCCTACTTCTTTTATGCCTTTCCTGTAGCCACCTCAGTAATGTAACTCCAATCACGAGGCTATGTTCAGTTAAGGATCAGAGGCAACACTCTGCTCTCCCTGTTTGTAAAGATTTTAAGTCCAAAAAAACCCCCCATAAACCCCCCCAGCCCCCCCCCAAAACAACCAAAACACAAATCTCATCCTTTTCCAGGTAAAAGATCTTCCTAACGTTTCACAATGAGATACTAAATTTAAGACCTTAAACCATACATGACATTTTTGCCTTACTTACTGTGAAAGTTGTGAAATTCAAGAACAAGTTATTTATGATGTTAGTTCTGCTAACCTGCATGCTTCAGTAATTTTTTTTAAAACCCCTACAATTTCCTTCAGTGGCAGCTCTGTTCCAGTCTCATAAAACACAGAGTTGCAGAGTTAACACTGTAGTAAGTAAAGACAGTTGAGAACTTCCTGTGTCCCAAGTGCCCAGTTGTAGAGTCTAATGGGCATAAAATAAATTGAAGAATTTTTCTGTAGTATAGTCTTAAAAATTTGGAGGTGGCCTGGCTTCCACTTCTCCATTCATTTTCTCCAAAAGCTCCTAGCCAGTGAATGCAAACACAAGTCTGGGAAGTTGAGACCAATTACATGATATGCATTGACTAAACAGATAAAACCATCACACATCAGTGACAAAGCAATTGGCATTTAAAAGGTCCTAATTTGGACATCAGAGCAGTTGTGTTAATTTTCTTATTGCTGAATTCAGCCTCAACTGTGACCTTGCTGCATGCTGAAATTGAATATGGGATGTGCTGTTGAGGACTGTTCCTAAAACAGATCCACAAAACTGTTCTCCCCAACCTTTGTGTGAGTTTATGTACAGTTCTGCTTACACAAGATAATTAGGGAAAAGAAGGTGACCCAACCTCCATCTCTTGCCAAAATGAAGGTATAGCAGTACTTGCTGAAGAGAAATGCCCTCAGATGTGCTGCCTGGCATCAGGGTAGCCCATTCTGTGTGGCCAGATAGTTGGAAGTCCATCCTGGCTGTGGAATAGTACCACATGCAGTTGTCTCCTAATGAATCTCAACTTGTGAGGGGAGGAGGGAGGGGAATAATTGTAGTCTAAAACTGTCATAATCTATCAGAGCTGTAGGTTTAGCATATCATGCCAGAATTACTGAGCCTTGAGGAAGATCTTGAATGGTTATCCCCTGTGCATGGGAATATGTGGTAAACCAGACAGGATTTGGCCCCATTGCGCAAAACACTTGCAATCTGAGAAGGTTCTGTCCATAAAAATTAAATAGGAAAAAGAAACAACAAGAAGAGAAAGGAATTATTAGTCTTTCAGGATCAGAGGACCTAAATGAGCTGTCAAAGCCATTCTGGACACTTTGGGCAGAGCTAAGATTTGGTGCCAGACTGCTCAGTTCATAGATTCATAGAATCATCAAGGTTGGAAGAGACCTTTAAGATCAAGTCCAACTGTTGATGTAGTTTTTCAGAGTGTACACTGTTACCTCTATTCGCTGATGTGCCAGATATTTTCTCAGGTGATATGAGAAACATCAAGTCACCCCAGAAGCAGTATGAAAAGCAGTATATTTAAAAAGAAGTAGTAAACCCTACTAATAGTGAGTGTTGACTCACTCTTTAAATTAGGATATTGAAATACCTTTCCACTATCCAATGTGCATTTGTACTTAAATATTGGAGGCTTTCTCATCAAAAGGAGTAGCTTTAGTTATCCAGCTGTAAAGAGAGTCTTGAAATGCTGCTTTCTATGCTCACTGCTGCTCAGCAGATGTTTTCTCTCACCTGGCAGGACAGGGAACAAGAACTGGAGCAACTGACAAAGGAGCTGCGACAGGTCAACCTGCAACAGTTCATCCAGCAAACAGGAACGAAGGTGACGGTGCTGCCAGCAGACCCCGTTGAGGTGGAGGCCCCACGCGTGGAGCTCGAGAGAGGTGCAGCACTTGGAATGATTTGGGTGGGAGGGAGAAGGGGCTGGCAGTGCTGTTACCTGCTGCTTAATGCCAGCACTTGAATGCGAAGGGAATGCCCTGTTAGCAAACATCTTAGCAAAGTAGTAAGAAAGCACATTGTCAAATACTTTTTTTCATTCCAAGAGTTTAGCAAGCTATAAATAAGGAGCAGCACGTGGATAGCTTCTCTCCCACTGTGCCTAGGCATGTGTTTGTCCCATCAGCAACCCATTAAGCCAGTAACTTTCAAGAGTGGCCACCGTGGCTGCAGGCGTGTCAGCTGGCACGTCCGACACTGCTGTTCATCTGGGCTCTTCCTCTTCTGCTGGGGTGTGTTGTCAAAGCAGAAAAAGGAATGTGTCTGGATCTCAAGAAATCCCAGACAGCAGCCACACAGGAGTAGGAGCTAATCCAGCTGGGCTGCCAGCCATCCAGAAGTCCTGCACAGATGGCTGTTACAGCATGTGCCCCTGGTGAGATCAGTGCAACCTGCATGTGCCTATGTCTGAGTTCAGAATTCCCTGGACAGAAATGTGGGAGCATTTCAAATGCATGTCAGAGCTATGGCACAAGCAGGAACCCCTTTGCTGTGGTGTGCTTTACCCAGTATTCTGCTTGCAAGGAGGGCATTCATCTCAGCATTCTCCTTAGCTGGTTCTGTTCTTCCTCTTGGAAAACTTTCTAACCAAAAGGCACTGGGGATGGGGAAGGAAGCAAAGACAGCCAGGCCTTAAAATGCAGCACTTGCATGAACTGTCTCTTTTAAGTGGGCAGCAAGATGAAGCTATGAGTTCCATATAGATACAAGCTCTTTCTGCACATTGAAGTATAAATGTATTGTAATGTATCTGTGTTTACGTTCCTTGTGGGGGAGCAATTATTTTGCCTAGGTAAATCTTTCTGTTTTGGAGTAGGAAGTGTGCACCTCAGATCTCATCACTTCCTAGATAGGCATTTCAATTGTTTGTTACGTGTGGTATGAGTTTTTCTGTGTCACACTAAGCACACACTGCACTAAGCAGGAGGAGGAGAGGTGTTCATAGTTTCAAAGTATGTTAAGGGGTTGGAATGGACTTTAGAGATTGTCTAGTTTCACCTCCCCCTGCCCTAGTCAGGGACACCTCCCACCAGAGCACCCTGGCTTTGACCACTGCCAGGGTTGGGGCAGCCACAGCCTCCCTGGACAACCTGTGCCAGTGTCTCACCACCCTCACAGGAAAAAAGTTCTTCCTAATATCTAATCTAAATTTCCCTCTTTCAATTTATCCCCATTACTCCTTGTCCTGTCACTTCAGTTCCTAACCAAGAGTCGCTCTCCAGCTTCCCTGTAGGCCCTTCAGATATTGGAAGGTTGCTGTGAGGTCTCCACACAACCCTCTCTTCTCGGGGCTGAACAGCCCCAGCCTTCTCAGCCTGTCCTTGTAGAGAAGGTGCTCCAGTTCTCTTATCAGCTTCACGGCCTCCTCTGGACTTGCTCCAGCAGTTCCATGTCCTTCTTATGTTAGGGACACCAGAACTGTACATGGTACTCCATGTGGGGTCTCACAAGAGCAGAGTAGAGGGAAAGAATCACTTCCCTTGACCTGCTGGCCAAACTCCTTTTGATGCAGCCCAGGATTCTGGGCTGCAGGTGTACACTGCCGGCTCATTTTGGGTTGTTCATCAAAGAAAACTCAACATGTTCTGTAGATGTCGCCCCCAAGGATGACTTTCTTGCTGCCTTTCTTCTTTTGCAGAGCCAACATTTCAGTCTGGGTCCCTGAAGCGCCCTGGCTCATCAAGGCAGCTCCCCAGCAACCTTCGGATCCTACAGAATCCCCTGTCGTCTGGTTTTAACCCAGAGGGCATTTATGTATGACAGTACATACCTCTTCTGGAGAGGACCTAGCAAGGTACCCTGGACAAGATACACTTTTATTTTATTCTGCCAATGATGAATGGAAGAAGTTTGTTTTGTTTTTTGTTAAGCCACCGTGTTGTTTCTTCTTCCTCCAACACACCACTTGGAGCCATACCCTGTGCACTGATGCTAAAGAGACACGAATTGTCTCACTTCATAATTGGCAAGGATGACCTTACTGTCAACACAGCTAAAGTGCAAAAACCTTCATTGTTTTTGCCACTTCAGAAGTGTTTGGGAAAGTATTGTTCCTTGTATAGGCTTAAATGAGACTTGAGGGTGAAGGAAACAGTGTATGCAACTTATCAGAGGCTTAATTTATTCCCTTGAATCAATGGACCTGTGAATGTTGACCTTTTATATTTTTATTTTTAACTTGTGAATAATCACGTTTGGCTGTGTGTCAGTCTGACAAGGTGACTTTGTGTGTACAAACATATCCCCCATTTGGTCAAGTACAGCAGCCTGCAGTGCAGAGTTCTGTGGAGTGCTGAACCATCACAGTGGTTTCTCACCACTAGGTTTGTTCGTTTCTGTTGTGGGTCATAACATGTCATGTTCCATCCATTGCTACCTTTTAAGGCTTGAAAAGTGAGCTTGGGATTTACTTGCTGTTGAATCTGCCTTGAATGAAGCACCTAGTGTTCAAAAGATTTATGGATTTTAAACCTTGGCTTGGTAAAAATATTTCCAGCATATGATTGAGGATGCACTAGTTAGATGATATTTTATTATATAGAATGTATATTTGAAATATTTTGCCACATTGTATATTGCCTTTTGAGAAAAGAACAATGTAAGAAGTTGTCTTCATATATCTTACCAAAAGAGTGTAGGAGGCTTTCACGGTGTGTGATTTTTGTACTTCATTTTTTTCCACTAGCCATTACAGTGTTCTTGTTTTAAGGTAAATCTTGCTGTTGGAGGAGGAGAAAGAGACAGAACAAAAAACTGTCCTCTTCCAACCTTCCAGAGTTCGCTCAAGTTTTGTGGAGGGAAGAAACCTGGCAGAGTCCCATGAAGTCAATAGTACAGCTTTTACTGATGTGAGTGGGACCAGGATTTGATTCAGGTCCCTGGAGGGGACATTTAGCCCCTTTGAAAGACATACTGCTGCCCAGTCACTTAGAGAATGTAAAACTTGCAAACAGGAAATTCACACATTTGGTGGTCGTTTTTTGCAAAACGTGAAAAGAGAACATTATTGCATCTTGATGTCACTCTAATGCAATCAAAGCTAAGCAAGGATGAGACAAAATGACCTCCCTCCCTGCAGAAAGTCAGACACTACCAAGTAGTTTGTCGTTTACAGGCCTTGATGTTAGATTGCTAAAGTGGGCACCAAGGTTGTGGAGAAAGTGACTGGCATCAGTGGGACACTGTGCATGTTGGGGACTGGCTTCATGGATGAATTATTGGAGGGATAGGCCTTCCCTAGTTGTGTTTGGATTTCCTGTTCTAACAGCAACTCCTAGCATTGTCCCCACCCTGGAGATGCCCTGGGCATGAGAGGAGCTCACTGTGCTCTCACTGCAGCACTGAATACCTGGGCTCAGTCACGGGCAGAATGGCAGAACTCCTGATGGCTTCGTTAGGGTCAGGGTTTTACCACTGGTAGGAAACTCCAAGCTTTTTACCATAGAAAAAGACTTAACTCCTAGCATCCTCTTGTGTTGGTTTCCTGATGTGCAGATAAATGTTAATTTAAATCTCCTTTATTACAAAAGGAGCTTCCTGACAAATGGAAGTTTTATAAGACAATAGTGGAAGATGAAGGACTCTTGAGTGCTTAATGCTTTTTTTTCCCCTTTCCACTTATTAATGGCATCATATATTCTAAAAATGCTGCTGCATTTAGACTAACAGCAAGAGATAAGGCTGTGAATATATAAAGGACCTTTCCAAATGGACTCTGAATTTTTACTGTTTAACTTATCAGGTCATTTTTTTTTCTCCATCTTCCCTTGTGAGCAGACTGGAAAATGAGATGTTCTCAGAGAAATCTTTGCAGTGCTCACAGATTTTATTGTTAGTTCATCACAACTCTGTGCTCATGTTTACTGTGCCCATAACTTTGTATTAAA
>NW_008689737.1:11235-12160 GCF_000695815.1 Acanthisitta chloris | reverse complement strand
AAAAAGTGTAAAATATACATAGTTTGGGGACAATATATGTCCAAGGTACTTGAGCATATATGCCTTACATTCTGGGTTCAATTTACAGAAATGAAATGGCCCTCTCCAGTGGATATCTTTGCATCTTCAGCACCTCTTGATGTTAGAGAACTGAGGCGCTCAGCACCTTGCAAAGTCTGGCCCAAATTATGCTGCATGAGGGTAGGGGGAAACACAAGGAAAAACCTGTTGCAATTCCAGTCCTGTCCTGAGGTGAGGTATTTTTAAGGCAGATCAGCATACTTACCCCATCTAATGTTTTTGTCATACTTTGTGACTGGTCCATCTCCCACAGATGTCAGTTTGAGCTGAATTGGGCTCTTGCATCATAAAAACTGCTCTCTTTCTCTGCCAGGTTGTTCTTTAAGATGGAGGGAGGAGGAAAAGGATTCAAAGGAAGAGTAAGAGCAGCTTTGGAGGGCTTGAGTTATGGCTTTGTAATAGAATCAAGGGAGGGATTTGCCATCTAAGTTAAAAAATAGCACCTGCTGACTGTAGCAGCTGTTTGACAGAGGGGCCAGTCTGGAGTTGGCTCAGGAGAGGGCACTGCACCACCCCTGAGTGGACCCTCCGTGTCATGGCTTTGGCATATGTCAAGGTGATCTGAAAAACGTTTACAGCTTCAGCCACTCTCGTGGCCAAGGAGAGGCTTTGGTATCCAAACCTGCCATTTGTGAGACACTGACAAATTCCCCTGCCCACACCATACTCCTCTTGCTTCTTGAATTTCACCCAGGCTGAAGTTCTGTAGCATTTCCACCCTCTCTGTAAATAAACCAAAAAGAAACAGCATGCCCTGCATTAAATGTGAACTGAACAATGTGTAACAGTTAGACAAACTCCTCACACTACGACATTGAGTTTTGCTTCTGATCAACTGCAGAAC
>NW_008689737.1:6204-11221 GCF_000695815.1 Acanthisitta chloris | reverse complement strand
GGGAAAGATCATTTTCAGAAGTGTTCCAAACCTATTTCTGGGGCATTAGCAGAAGGAGACCTACACATACTAATTTTAACAAGTGCCATATTATTTACTGGGCAGCATGATACAAATGGGGTTTTTTGCTTGCGTTAAATAGTTGAATACAAGCACTATTTTCCAGTGCACGGGGAATTTATATGGAGAACTCCTGTCATTTATTCCTAATGGAAATTGACTGTGTTACCTCTCTCATCCATGAGGATACAGTTTATTTTTGCTGGAGATGCAATGTTGTTAGGGGAAAAGGGAGGGTGACCATTTGGAAAGTAGGTTAAGGCTAAGGTAAATATGATGCCGGAGCAAGGGAGAAACCCAAGTCCCACTCTGGAAAGCCAGCTAGGAGTCTTTCCTAGTATCTCTTCCCAGTATCTTTCAGTGGGACTTAGGTTCCCAAGTGCCTGAATTGCTTCTGGAAATGGTATGTTATCTTTGAGATGACTTGCTTTTCTGAACCCTAGCAAGTTGGAAGGAAGTTCTTGAAGACAAGAACTACCACTAACTAGCATTAGCAATATGCAAACGTGTGAGGTAAGAGGGAAGAGATCCTTTAGTGAAGTACAGATCTCCTCTTGGGGCAGTAATTGCCTTGTTTTTAGCGTGAAGAGTATTGCATTATTTTAGTGAACTGGGATCATATGAGTGTGATCAAAAAACCAAACCCATCTTGTAATTTTTAGTGACTTACCTTGAAGCATATAAATTCCTGATGTGCATTATCTTGAGTGAATTGGGCCTTAATGATCCATGTAAATAACAAAAATGTATTCAGATATTTTTTTCCAGAAAAAATAGTCTCTAATGGTCTGTACTGTATTAAAATAAGTGTCAAAGTGTTACTTTTATATTACACTTTTTTTTTTTTAGGACACTGAAATGTGCATGTTTATTCTATTTGCTACAGTATTTTAATGTTTTGGATGAAGGCCATCAGTTGTATGGAGATGACAAAACAATCATTCTGTCTATTTATTCAGTATTGCTGCTTAAAGTTTTCAAAATAAAGCTTTCAATGCCGATGTAGTGACTGATTGAAAGCTGTTCTAGCTCTCTTCAGGTGTTTTTTTCTATGTTTATAGAAAAGCTAAATAAGTGAAACTTGGTATATAAACTGCTATACCAGCAAAGAATTACTGCAATAATATTGGGGGGTTGGGGGTAAGTGTATGTAGTATATACAGAAATGTATGCATGCAGTGAATGCCTTTAGGTCCCAAGTGAGTGGAGCGCTGAAGAATGTTAAATCCTTTGTGGTTTTGGAAGTACTTTGCACATGTGATCAAGTACTGGTTGGTGCTTCATGCCCATGTGAGGTGCTTGTGAGGGCAGAATAAGCAGAGGTGGTCACAAAGTGTCAACTCTTTGAACCCAGTGGGATTTAAGCACATTCTTGAGTGTTCCATGGATGTGTTCCTGACTGGGGCCTAAAAACATGTTCTGATACAAAAGTCTTTCAGTTATAGTGAGGATGCCTCAGGCATAGCTGGTACCTCTGAAAACCTTAGTAGTTCTGAAATGGATCGAGTGCTCCTGCTCTACTTGTAAAGGGTATCAATGCAGAGAGTCTTCACCCTCACAATCATCCTGTGAAACTACCAGCTAGGGGTTCTGACTGGAAGATTTGAGTTGCTGATGCTTTAACCTAGAGAAGCAACACAAACTAACTGTGAAAACACGAGTGAGCATTTTATTACTGCTCTGCTTCAATGCAAGATGAAAATCTGTATTATATGTAACTATATTTTTTGTCATTTAAAAAAGCTTCTATTTTTTATTATTCTCATGAATGGTTGACAAAAGATATTGGATATGCTCCCATACAATAAATTCCCCTCTGAAACTTTGGGTCTTTACAGTTCATGGTTTGCCGGAATTGTACCGTTCACCTTGCGCACGTCTCATGGTACAGCTGCTGGGACTGTCAGAAAGCACTGAGCCTGCAAGCAGGGCCAAGGTAAAACCTGATGTGTCTACAGCTCAGGTGCTCTCAGCTATGGCCCAGTGCCAAGAATGAGGACACAGTGAACTCTCATAAATGGCAGTTTATTTGGAGGTGTGGTTGGTGTGGTCTTAGCTGGTTGGTGTGGAGCCTCTATGGCAGAGCTCCTCTGCTGTAAGTGTGCACGTACTGTGATGTCAATCAGATAAAGCCCAGGCACTGCAAGAGAGCACAGTAGCTTATTTCAGCTGAGGAACTAAGATGAATATTAACCCTGAAAAGATAGAATTGGTCAGCAACTCAGAGGAAGTGTAGCAGCAAAGAGGCAGAGGTTTGCCTCGAGGTGATCAGGGAGGGGAATTGAATGTAGAGAATCTTCACACAACAAATGCAGGGGGCACTGATGCTTCAAGGAGAATTTCTTTCTCAGGGAGAAAAAAATTAAGCTTTGAACAAGGAACTGAAGCCCCAATTCAAGTGTAGTTATTGTGCTGAAGACCAGAGGTCACATGAAGATTGCTTGAGATGATTTGAGCTAATCAAGGCAGGGAACTTGCTACAGTTGGAGACTTGTGATTTAAGCCATCAAATGCAGTCCTTAGTCTAATATCCCAACAAATGGATTTTCCTAAGCTAACTGGAGCCTAATCTCATTAGATGTGAGGAGAAATGAGCTAACCATAGTAGCACCGTGGATTGTCGATAAGACAATATCATGAACTTCACTGAAACCGTAACACGTGGCACTCGTGTTGTCAGGACCATGTAAGTTGTGGAGGCCCTCAGCCCCTGGAAGGTCTCCTTCTCTGCTTCTGTGCCAGTC
This sequence comes from Acanthisitta chloris, assembly GCF_000695815.1. Classification (NCBI taxonomy): domain Eukaryota; kingdom Metazoa; phylum Chordata; class Aves; order Passeriformes; family Acanthisittidae; genus Acanthisitta; species Acanthisitta chloris. The sequence goes on along the minus strand of NW_008689737.1, from coordinate 8,417 downwards.
ATCTGGCTGGGGTTGTGCTAACTGAGGTTTTCCAGAGTGCTCAGCAGAGCCAGGGGTACAGCTAATGGTTCTCATCCTTGCTTTGCCTTTGAAGAACAAAGTGGTGTATATGTACGTGACTGCTGCTAGCATTAAGTAGTTCAGTGTAACTCAACCACTAATGAGTTGCAAAACCAGATCAGATCAATGCTCCATTGTGTTTAGAAGCTGTACTGAATTCTTCTGCCTGCCACATCTGTGTCAGCTCAGTAGTATTTCTTTATAATCCCAATTTTTAATGATTGTTTCAACTAAGATGTCCCCATTACTGCCTTCCTGGAAAATGATGTATTTTGCTACCTTTGGTATTGTAGGTAGTGTTAATGAGTATTTTCTAGGTCAGCCACTGCTTCATCATTAACTTTCTCCAGAAATATGGGATGGAGACAATCTCAACTGGTCTGTTCTGTTCCATTTTTCCAGGTGGGTATGCAGTGTACTTTTTTCCGTCCTTTGCAGTGAGTTCAGGTTCATGTGCTGTCAGGTCACCCAACTGCTGGGCTGATAATGTTAAACATGAGTGACTTGGGTGACAGGGAGGTGACTTGAAAAGAGCCTCTTTGGCATGTGCTAGTGCAACGAGGAACTGATGCAAACAGAGATGATAAACTTAACTGAGCAGCCTCACCACTTGTCTGGTCAACTTGGGCACTGCCAGTGTCCTCATGCCACTTCTGATGGGACTGTCTGTGCCTCCCATGGGCAGGAAGTCTTGCCGTTGTCCAGACAGCCCTGGAGTTTCTCCTGTGAATGTTTATTTGCTCTGCACCGGCTCCTGACTAGGACAAACATTTGTTCCTTGTGCCAGGTGAAGTTTGATTTCTAGAGGCTTTTCTGATCTGAATCCCTGGCTATGGAAAGGCTGCAGGGATCTCTGCCAGACGTGGCAGAGAGAGTGTCATCACAGTATCATCACACTTTTGTTCAGTCATCTAGAAGCTGACAGAGGTGAAATACAGCCACAGGGGAATGGGTTTTCAGCTGTGAGAGTTGGCAGTTGGGTGTTAATCTCCAGTGTTTGCAGTGATCCACACAGGTTAAGTAGGTTTTATTCCTCAAAAATACAGAATGATGCTATTGTTCAAGCTGTAGGTTTTCCTATCTGTCCATCATTGTTGCATACGCTACTTTGTGCTTGTTCCAACTACACTTTGTCTTGTTCTACCCCTCTGCAGAAGGAGGAAAGCAGTAAGTGGAAGACTTAGTGAGAAAATGCAGTATAAATGATCTAATACTCAGTCCTGGGTCAAGCTATAGGGAAGAAGAGTTTTCTATTATTTATTTTTAATGAGCAAAAGTTTGACAAAAAATATTCAGAAGAGCTCCAGCTGGGCATCTGGAAAGTCCACTTAAAAACCACCTTATCCAGTGAAACACAAATGAGTGCAAATAAACCTGCCTAGGTATTCTAAACAGGAGGGCTTCTGGTTAAAACAAAAACAACAACAAAAAAGGGTGGAGGAAGGAGGAAAGTAAGATGTACACCAAGTAAAACACCTTTAACCTGATTCGTATTAGCCATGAAATCCCTTTTGCTACCGGTGTGATGGAGAGTGAATCATCCAGCTGGTGACCTTGTTTCACAAGGTACCAGCAGGAGCTATTGCTAAAATGAAGCTCAGGCCAGCCTCTAAGTGGGGAATAACTGGAATTTCTTTGTAGTTGCCTATGAAGCTTGTCCTAAATTAGTACCTGTCACAACTTGCAATAGCATATCCCTTTTATCAGGTGTACCAAACCACTGCTCATGAAATGCTATGTGCCCAGAAAAGATTGTGTTTGGCAGTCACAATCAACCTGAGGTGAACCTTGATCACTGAGGTAGAGCTGGCCCTTCTGGCAAGCTGAGGAGAAACCCCAGAGCACCCATCAACCTTTAACTACACTTTGTTGCTGCTAAGTTGTCTTAACCGTTCTGTTGACCTAGGAAACCTGCAGCATGGTTGCCAAGACCGGGACCTGGATTCTCCATTGTCACGTAGTCTGTGTCGTGTACAAAATGAGGTTGAATGAGATGAGAAAGGCAAAGCTGTCGCTGGGCTGTAAGGCTGGTGCGATTGGCGATGCTGGATGCGCTGTCCCTGGGCTGTAAGGCTGGCGCGATTGGCGATGCTGGATGTGCTGTCGCCGGGCTGTAAGGCTGGCGCGATTGGCGCTGCTGGATGCGATTGGCC
>NW_008689737.1:0-5961 GCF_000695815.1 Acanthisitta chloris | reverse complement strand
TGGGTGCGATTGGCCATGCTGGGTGCGGAGCGCCCGGTGATAGCTGTAAGAGCTGCAGTTCCCAGCGGCGTACGCCAGAGAGCAGCAGCGTACGCGGCATTTCCGATCCGGATTTCAATCCGCCGCGCCCTGGGAAAAGGGTTTTCTAGGAATACACAGCACGCGATGGAGAATCGCGGCACACACCCAGCATTCCATCTCTCAACATGTTCTTTTCCAGCAAGGACAGCGATGCTTATAAAGAACCGTGTCCTAGCCGCAGTGCGTGTGTAGCTGATGCACAAATGATGCAATTCCTGCAGTTTCTGTGCATGTCTGGAAGCTTCTCAAAACCTGTACAGGTGTGGGTCGAAACATTCTGTTGTAGAGGTTACCCCGTGTCTGGTGTATGTGCCCCTGCCTCGGAAGTTCTTGCTTCATTTTCCAGCCCTGCCACAGATTTCCTGCGTGTGACCTTGGGCAAACTACTGTAATCCCTCTGGATTGGAGTCTCCCAGCTGTAAGCTTGAGATAATACTGCCTCATCCCCTTTGACTTTGTCTATATATACGGCAGGGCCTGTGGGGAACAGCATCTTGTTTTCTATTTATTTGGAAAATAGTACTTAGCACAATGTGGTCCTGGACTTGGCTGTGCCATCCAGATACTGCTACGTGGAGTGTATTTTTGTATCGTACCGAGGGGATGACAAGAAGTCATTCCAAGTTAGTTTTACGTTGCACTGAGAGCAAGATGCAAGGGTGCTGGATGTTTCTGAAGGTGAACTCTTGTTTAGCTTTAAGTAGATTTCTTTTTCTAAAGGGGCAAAAAGGAAAGGCAACTCAAGGGATAAAACCTCATTTCAACTTCTGCTCAACTTTCTTCTTGTTGCCAAGTGATGCTATTACCAGAGGCAGCCTAAATCCTTTTGTTGTGAGTGCTGCTTGGGAGTGTATTGTACCTAATCAATAGGAGTGATTAACCCAAGAGGCTGAGATTTGCTTGGTGGTCCAGACTGTCCCAGTGCTTCCACAAGTCTGATGATGTTCTAACAATATGAATGTAACCACTAATGCACCATGACAGGTTGCCATTTCATGGCTTTCTGTAGATACCCAAAGGCCCTTTGGTACTAGAGGCTGAAAAGATAAAGCACACAAGAGTTAGAGCTGTAGGAGAATGCCTTTTTTTTTTTTGGTTGTTTCCTGATTCCAAAGTGTTTTCTACATGCTGCAAATAAATTTAATTAACTAACAAGCACCTCAGTTACACTTGTTCCAGGAGTCCTCCATGGAATGAGCACCTTTCAGCATGCCTTAGCACAGGGATCTGACCCTGCTGCTCAGTTCTGAGATGAAAGGTGGTTTAGAGATGTTGCCACCTGAACCCATTTAGGTAATAATTAGTGCTGCTGCCAGCATTGGACAAAGAAATGAATAATCAATCTTATCTTGTGTCCTGCTCAATAAAGTTCTTGCTGCTACCTTTGTCTGTGCTCTGAGGAGCTGTACAGCAGGAGGCACCTACTTCTAGGAATATTTCTCTCTCCTTTGGTAGGAAAAACAGACAAACACATACTTCAGGTGCTATGAACAACCACAAAACCAGGCTTGGTAGCCTGAGAAGTGTGAGCACTCACTGAGACTGCTTCTTTGACATTTCTTTGTTCAGTGTTGGAACACACCTAAAATTCCTGAGGGGAAAAACTACCTTCTTATGCTACTGTAACTGTGTAGCAATGATCCCAGTTGTATACATTTTTTATATATACACACACACATGTATGTAGTCAGGTCATTAGATATCATTATCCCTCTTGTCAGTTTGGGAAACTAAAGCCCAGGGAAGTGCAGGGTCTTCCAAGAAGGAATTCATGCGCTTCATCTCTGTGTACCTACTTTGGTACATGGATCATTCACTACAATGTCTGTTCTGATCACACAGAAGCACAGAGTTGTCCAAGAATGGTTCAGTCAGGCTGGAGGGCCATGTAGCCTAGCATTCTGCCTCCAGCTCTATAACAAGAGTTGACTGGGCACAGACAGCTCAATAGTAAACAGTACCTTTGGTCTAGAGTTACCAAAATAACCTGCTCAGAGAGGAAGCTTTCCCTAACCCTTCAGTCAGAGGTTAAACCTCTTCCTGATAGCAGAGGCTTTATAACCCTTCTAAATTAAATAATGCGGGTACTTCAAAAGAGGTGACTCTTGATCTCTCCTTTTGCAAGTCTTGTGCTAGGTTCCACCAATAAAGATTTTACCTTTGAGATCTAATTGGTCTTAGACTTAAAACTTTACTCTGCAAAATTAATGTCTTCATCTACTGTTGACTTTAGCACACTGGTTTCAGCATGTGCAGGAGTTCATCTCCAGTTTAAGGTCTTTGGCAGGGTCTGCAAGGTGGGGATTAAAAAAGTTACAACAATTCTAACAAGCTATTCTATGTTGAAGTGTCAGGTTCGTGCTTTCACATAGGGCAGATCAGCAAGACTCCAGTTACCTCCATCAGTTTGTCACTTTTGAGTGAAAATATTCTTAGAGCCTGAACTAAGAATAAGGGAAATCTTCCTGGCATTGTTCTGTCTCATGTGGGCTGTGGAAATGCACATGCTCTGTGGTGCACAGGAGGTAGGGTCACTGCATTTCCCTGCCTTCACATCTGATCAGAAGGTGGAAAGGTAACTGAGGTGTATTAGTAAAAGGAGCTCCATCTGAGCAATGCAGTTCTGGGGTTAAAAATTTGAGTCCATTCTGATTTCTTCTTCAGGTAACTCTGATTAGCTTATTGCTTCTCTTGTCAGCCAGAAGCTTGAGATACTTCTGCAAGGCAGAGGTGCCTTCAGACAAGGGGGCTGAATCTTGAAGGGCACAGTCATTTGGATGCATCAGGAATGTCTGGGGGAAGGGAGGAGATCCCCTCTTCACAGGCTTGTACAAACACAGGTGTTTTAACTTAATTGCAGTGTTCCAATACCTGAAGAGACCCTACAGGAAAGATGGGGAGACACTATTTACAAAGGTCTGGAATGACAGAACAAGGGGGAATGGCTTCAAACTGGCAGAGGATAGGTTTAGGTTGGATATTGGAAAGATGTTCTTTAAGTGTGGATGGCAATGCACTGGCACAGGTTGCCCAGAGAAGCTGTGGCTGCTTCATCCCTGGCAGTGTTCAAGGCCAGAATGGATGGAGCTCTAAGCAAACTGGTCTTAGTGGAAGGTGTCCCTGCCAGTGGCACTGGAATTGGAACTAGATGATCTTTAAGGCCCCTTCCACCCCAAGCCATTCTTTGGTTCTATTCTGAGATTTGTACCCGTGAGGGAAAATGCTAGGGAAGCCCTAAACTACAGCCCCAGCCCTGTCAGCTTTGTTCCTGAAGGTACAGGTGATCTCTGAGCAAAACAAAAGGGAGGGACATGCAGTACCTTCTCACTGACTGACAGGCTGCTGAACTGCCCTCTACCCTTTTGAATGTATTGCCCTGGCGTTGCTAAACTCAAGCAACCTCGTGACATTACTGTGTACTTTTAAAAGTGGTTATTGCAGACTTGGCATGTTCAGCAATCCCAGCAAACAGCTGGACTCCTGGGAATACCTTCTGGGTCTGACAGAACACCGATGGGAGCGCGCTTCCCACAGATGGCTCCTAGGGCATGGCATGCAGATTGCTCTCAAAGGTCACTTTAAATAACTGTACTTACCTTGTCATTTACAACACCAGAATTAGCCCCATGACCGGTTGCATTAGGCATTTTGCAAAGCCTTTTCACATTTTGCAGACATGGATATATCTTTACATTCTTGTTTCTCTGCTGTGTTGTGATGATGCACCCAAACGCACAGCTCCTCTCTGGTGTGCCAAGGAGCAGAAACACGTGCAGCTCAGGTTCACACAAACACATTTCCCTGTACAGACAGACCAGGAGTGCCCATGACATTTATCAGTTAACGGCAGCTTGTTATTCCTTGGCAGCTCCTTCTCTCTCAGAGATCAGGAGGTGTTGAAGGATGATCAGGCAGCCTTAACTCCAACCCTTGTACACACACATTCCTGTACATTTCAGCTGCCTTGCTACCACCTCTAATAAGGAGTTCTTGCCTATTCTATACACTTTTCTAGACTTTCAGCAATGTTATTAAACAGTTTTTTCCTAGTCCTGTTGGTCCTTATGCCTCTACACATATCTTCTTCCTGACTTCACTCTGGGAAATAAAGTCCTGACTGCAGTGTATTCAGTGTGACAGACACAGCAAACTGCCCAGAGCACCTGTGTGTGTAGTACTGGAGAAAACAAATACGTGGTTTCTATTCCCTATCTCCCAGCAGCTTCTCCCTGGAACAACAGAGGGCACCACACCGCACACAAAAAGCTGCAGCTGGAAGAGGAGCAGCCCTGCCTTTGAGTCATAGTTCGGTAACCAGAACATTTATCTCTCAGTAGGTCGTTGGGATTGAATATCCTTCCGAGGAGGAGGTTCAGCTCTGCATCTCCTGCTCCCTGTGTCAAAAGCTGTTCTAAGAAACGTGTGCTGTTTCCCTTGTGGATCTTGCTCTAGTTTGCACGGAATGATTAAGCAGTCACTTACTGAAGAATAGCTTTAGCCTTTTTGATTAGAATCTTCACTTGAGGGGAGAGGAAACCAGAGTGCCAGTTCCTACCCAAGCTCCTGTGAAAATCTGTTTTTCTTGCAGTGGGTTTGCAACATAAAATGTATAAATATGCTGCAAAGCAGGGCTGGAGCCTAGGTTTCTCCTCTTGAATAACTGCATTATCTTCTGATCGTGCTGTGCTATCCAACAGGTGCCACTGCATCAGTGCTGCCAGTGGTTCTGAAATACAGGGAGCAAATCAGTTCAGCTGTTGAAAAACATTGATTTGCACATCTACCTCTGTGAAAGGCTACAGGGCAGAGTTCTGCATAGAGGGCAGTGATAGTTGTCTGAAGCCAGGGCAAGCAGAGTGTGCAGGTGTATGTATTGGTGTGTACGGCTCTCTCCTGATCCCTTGGGCTGTAGTGAGTTTGTATCCCAGGAAACTGTCCACGGGGCTGCTGCAGCTCCCACGGAGAACCTGGTGCCTCTCATGTCCAGCCTGTGTCATGTGAGTGGCAGCAGGATTGTGCTGTGGCTAGAATCGATGGCTGCTCCAGGCCCTTTGGCTGTGGCAGGAAGCAAACTAGCAAGAGCTGCTGAAGCTGTGTCCGTACCTTCCCCTGGCCCAGGCAGGAGTGCCCATGGGATGCCATTCATGGTCCTCCAGCCTTGATGTGCTTTCTGAAACACATATATGTGGAAGGACTGGGTATGTGACAGGTGGGGTGAGGGATGAGGCAGCTCCTAATGAAATAAAAAGTTCAGGTATATAGAACATGCAGCAGTTTCAGCTAGGGGAAGTTCTGATCCTTTTGTGGAGCTATGAAAAGGCTGGAGGTGCTTGAAAGCTCATCTGGTATTCCAGTGGCATAGGCTGTGCTAAATAAAAGCTCTTGCCTTCCCCTACAAACCTTGCTTTGCTATAGCCATAGACCTACAAGAAAGATGGAGAGAGACTATTTACAAGGGCCTGGAGTGACAGGACCAGTGGGAATGGCTGTAAACTGTCAGAAGATAGTGAAGAAATTCTTTACTGTGAGGGTGGTGAGATACTGGAACATGTTGCCCAGAGAAGTTGTGGATACCTCATCCCAGGAAGTGTTCAAGGCCAGGTTGGATGTGACTTTGAACAACCTGGCCTAGTGAAAGGTTTCCCTACCCATGGCAGGGAGGTTGAAACTAGATGATCTTAAAGGTCCCTTTCAACCCAAACCATTCTGTGACTCTATGACCTTCACAGTAACATAACCATGGCACTATTTGCAGGACACGGGGACTCCGAAATCCTCAGCGACCCTTCCCGAACGGACTGGCCCCTTTCCCCCGAGGAGAAGGAGCAGAGGAGCAGGAGGAGGAGGAGCGCAGCACGGCAGGGGCGGCCCCGCTCACCC
>NW_008689736.1:2223-2441 GCF_000695815.1 Acanthisitta chloris | reverse complement strand
TCCTCCAACCTTCATGATTCTATTATTTTATGATTGTAGGGTTAGATGGCATAATGGGAAGAAATATTTCCCTGTGAGGGTGATGAGGCACTGGCACAGGTTGCTCAGGGAAGCTGTGGCTGCTCCATCACTGGAAATGTCTAAGGCCAGGCTGGACAGGGCTTGGAGCAACCTGGGCTAGTGGAAGGGGGCCCTGCCAATGCCTGAGGACTAGAAAA
>NW_008689736.1:1548-1928 GCF_000695815.1 Acanthisitta chloris | reverse complement strand
GGAAGTTGTGCGCTCCCCCTCCCTGGAGGTGTTCAGGACCAGGTTGGATGGGGCTCTGAGTAACCTGGTCTAGTGGAAGGTGTCCCTGCCAATGCCTGAGAACTAGAATATTTTTAAGGTCCTTGCAACCCAAACGAGTCTGGGATTAGTGGAAGGTGTCCCTGCCAATGCCTAAGAACTAGAATATTTTTAAGGTCCTTCCAACCCAAACGAGTCTGGGTTTCTACTAAAAAGAGCAAGCAAGGAAAACATTTGCAGTTTGCATGTACCTGGGAGCAAAGGGTTTGTCTTTATTGGCTGCACTCATTAAAGATCCTGGTGAGAGGAGAAATCCTGACATGAGTGATTGGAAACACAAGTGATGGAAGAGCGAAAGGAAA
>NW_008689736.1:0-1507 GCF_000695815.1 Acanthisitta chloris | reverse complement strand
GGAATTGGGGAAGGATTGACTTAGCACTATCCATCAGGAAAAGACTTTCCATCAAAAAGTGAGCAAGAAAAATAACACCAGGGAAAAAACAAGAAAGCTGCAAGGAGAGCAGCAAACTCCTTGGAGGTCAACAAAGTCTTTTTGAGAAGGACTTGTTGGGGTGGGAGCACCTGGGTAAGAAAAGGGGGGAAGGCAAGAAGAAAATCTGTGTTACGAAAGGACATGAAACAGGTGAGGAGAGTGGGAGGAAAGAGGACCCCCTGGAGCATTTTGGGAAAAGACAAGTTCTTCATGTAGGATGAAAGGAGACGATGCCAGAGTGGAGCCAGAGGGGAGGTTGGGCCATGGATTGAGGGGATATGTCTCACTCAGAGGCTCTTTGAAGATTTTCTGGTGGCTAAGAGCTTGGGAAATGTTGCTGTCGGCTCAGTGGGTCTCCTTGGGCCCTGGGAATAAGCATCTTGGGGGATTGCAACAGAAATATCCATGTTTTAGCTCAAAGCTGGGGCCCAACCACCTCTTTTTGAACAACCCCCCTCAGGTACCTCACAAAGAAGGAGCTGGAAGGGTTTGGGGAGAGAAAATCTGCAGCATGGCAGAAACAACTGCAAAGAGCTGACACAACCCAGAGGGGATGGGAAGGCAGGTTTTCCCCAGGATCCCAGAGGACACCTTGCAAAATTTGTTGCCAGCCAGGACAGCATAGAAAAGTTGAAGGAGTGAGGTTGAATTTGCAGGAAAGGATATGCCCTGCCAGGACAATGACATCTGTTTCCAGCTCTTCCCATCACTCTCCTAGTTTTGCCTGACTTTGCTCTGGATTAATCAGTTCTTGGGATTAATTGGCTTTGCTCCCACCCTGGGAAGACACTCAGAGGCTTCCCTGGAAGGACACATCTCCACTACATCCAGCCCCAACATTTCACACGGTTCAGATCCTGCAAACTCAAAATGTTTTCTCACAAACCATTTGCATTATGCAAATTTGGCATATGCAGATCAGCCCTTCCGAAAATAATGTGCAATCAGGCAATTAACAACTGCCTTGTCTTTAACTCACAGGTAGACTCAATTCCTCAGCCTCTTCATTTTGGATTGGCTCTGCCATCGTAATAATGTCATTTTTCATTCCCTAGAAGCCTTTTTCGGAAGGATTTTCCCTTGATTTTGCTGCCTCAAACCTTCTGTGCCACCCTGCAGTTGCCTCTCCAGTGGAAAGCAGGATGACAGAGGGATGTTTTCCTCATAGCAAAGTGTACAGCCATAAATTTCCCTTCTATCCAGTAAAATCCAGGCATCCAATTAAACCCATAATCCTATAAACCTGCCAGCAATCAGCCACACTTGGAAAAATCAAGCCCGACAGGTTGTTTAAATCAATATATGCAGGTAGTGACTTGCAGCCTCTAGGATCATCCAACGCTGTGTTTGTCACAGCTCCAGCACTGGGAGATGAAATGTTCCAGGCTGGGGGTTGGTTTCATAGAATCAGAGAAGCATCAAGGTT
>NW_008689735.1:815-1217 GCF_000695815.1 Acanthisitta chloris | reverse complement strand
GACTTGATGATCTTAGAGGTCTCCAGCTTTGATGATTCTATGGCTCTAAATGCTGCAGAAATGACAACAAACAGCCCCAAGTATCCACTGACTTACTTAACCAGGAGCATCTGCACACATTCCTCACAAATGGCTATGTCCAGGAACTCTGGGAACAGGTAGCACTGTCAAAGAATAGCTGTTCCTCACATGGTTTGAGGTGTTAGAGGTAGGCTGAGTGTTTTGGTGGATAAAACATTGGCCTTTGGCCCTTGGTTCCCATCCGAGATCTGGAAATAAATGAGTTCACTGCCTACACTCCAATCCCAGCAGACAAAACTCCACACCAAAATGCCTCTCACGTAGCATTTGTCACATTTGGCATCTGCTGCTAAGAGCAGAGCAAGGAGTGACCTGGTGCTG
>NW_008689735.1:0-784 GCF_000695815.1 Acanthisitta chloris | reverse complement strand
GAGGGGAACTGGGACCATCCAGAGGGGCTTTCAAGTCTGGGCCCCTGAGCCACCTCCAGCCAGCACTGCCTCCTGCCAACTCCATCCTGTGAGAGTTCACCTGCCATTAGGCTCAGCAAAGCCTTTGAAGTAGATTGGAGAGAAAGTCAGAAATTGGGGTTTGTTTTATAGAGAGATATTTCGAGGAGTGCTGTGGAAGAAAAGCTGTCCTTGTTGGAGTAAATATCAAGTCAGAAATTGATTCTATATATATAGATAGATGTATAGGATAGATAGATAGATAGATAGATAGATAGATAGATAGATAGATAGATAGATAGATAGATAGATAGATAGATAGATAGATAGATAGATAGATAGATAGATAGATAGATAGATAGATAGATAGATAGATAGATAGATAGATAGATAGATAGATAGATAGATAGATAGATAGATAGATAGATAGATAGATAGATAGATAGATAGATAGATAGATAGATAGATAGATAGATAGATAGATAGATAGATAGATAGATAGATAGATAGATAGATAGATAGATAGATAGATAGATAGATAGATAGATAGATGAGATAGAGATAGAGATAGATAGATAGATAGATAGATAGATAGATAGATAGAGATATAGAGATAGATAGATATAGATAGATAGAGATAAATAGAGATAGATAGAGATAGATAGAGATAGATAGAGATAGAGATAGAGAGATAGATAGAGATAGATATAGATATAAATAGATAGATAGAGAGAGAGAGATAGAGATAGATAGATATAGATAGATA
>NW_008689734.1:2435-5547 GCF_000695815.1 Acanthisitta chloris | reverse complement strand
CCATCCTGGCTAAAACCAGGACATACTCCTCTGTAAATAGTCTGAAACCTTCACATTCAGGCCAGTGTGTGATGACTTCCAAGATCCTGGGGCGGTTGTGGTTTCCTATTTGAGTTTGCTACATGATCAGTGCGACCCACATACTGCACATATCATCAGTAGCATGATGTGTGGAAGGGACATTCCCTTTGCACATCCAGCCCAACACTGGCACTTGGAGTGACAGGAGGAGCTGTGCTTCAGTGCCAACCACTTCTGAAGCAGCTTCAACCCCTTCATCATCTGCCAGTATCTCCTTTTCGGTTGGAGTGTAGTAGGCCTCAGATCCTTTGTATTCCCAACTCCAGAGCCCCAGGGGTCATCCTTGAGTGTCCCCTGATGCTTTTTGCCAGAGACTCCAGGAAGGACCATTCTCCCCGGCTGCAGTGTAGAGCACATTTCTTACATCTTGTCCTGTCCAGACTGGACCCCACTGCACTTAGGAAAGCTTGTCTTTCATTTATGCTCCTTGGAGGAGACATAGCTGCTATTTCGTTAACCACATCCATTGGAATCTGACGACACCCAAATAAGGCTGTTGTGGGTTAGGAATGGTATTCCCCAATACAGTGTTTCCACTGAAACACCACAGACCACATGAGTCTCACTCACTCCCCCACCCCCTGGCCCCTACAATGGGATGGAGGGAATTGGAGGCACAAATGATTAATATCACGGGTTGAGATAAGAACAATTTGCTAAAAACCAGAAATGCAGTAAGAAAATGAACACTTAACAACAACTATATTAATAACAAAGTGTGCCAGACAGGCAAACAACTCACATGCAATTACTCACAACACAGAACCCAATGCTGCCCCACCACGTGCCCTGCACACTATGGAAACAGAGCTGGAAAAGGGTACCCCTGCCCCCCCTCCATCCCCTCTGCATGTAGTGAGGCAGTATAGAATAACCCCAGGGTCCTAGCATGCCACTCTCAGCTGCTGCAAAGGTTCTTCCTATCCTGGCCTTAACCAGGACAAGGTTGTAGACATTTAGTCTTGTGAGTGTTAGAAGGAAGCAGAAAAATGGGCCAGTAAACCTACCAAAGATTTACATAGAGGACTCAAATTTTAAAAGGGTGTATTGGGTTTGTATGACCAGGTTTTGGTAGCAGCGGAGCTACAGGGTTGGTTTCTGTGAGAAGCTGCTAGAAGCTTCCCTTATGTCTGACAGAACTAATGCCAGCTGGCTCCAAGATGGACCCACCTCTGGCCAAAGCCAAGCAAATCAGGGATGGTAGTAATACCTCTGGTGATAGCATATTTAAGAAGGAAAAAAGAGTTAGGTGCACAAGTAATGTCAACCAGAGTGGAGATCCACAACTACTCTGGGCAACCTGTGCCAGTGTCTCACCACCCTCACAGGAAAACATTTATTCCTAATATCTAATCTAAATTTCCCCTCTTTAAATTTAAACCTATTATTCCTTCTTCTATCACTGCGGTTCCTAATGAGTCACTCTCTAGCTTCCCTGTAGGCCCCCTTCAGATACTGGAAGGGTGCTATGAGGTCTCCATGCAACCTTCTCTTCTCCAGGCTGAACAGTGGCAACTTTCTCAGCCTATCTTCATAGGGAAGGCACTCCAGTCCTCTTATCAACTTCGTGGCCCTCCTCTGGACTTGCTCCAAAAGTTCCATGTCCCTCTTATGTTGGTGACACCAGAACTGTATGCAATACTCCAGGTGGGGTCTCACGAGAGCAGAGGAGAGGGGGAGAATCACCTCCTTTGACCTGCTGGCCACACTCCTTTTGATGCAGCCTAGGATTCCATTGGCTCTCTGGGCTGCTAGTGCACACTGTCGGCTCATGTTGAGATTTTCATCTACCATCACTACCAAGTCCTTCTCTTCAGGGCTGCTCTCAATCACTTCTTTGCCCAGCCTATAGGTGCATCTGGGATTGCCGTGACCCAGGTGTAGGACAATGCACTTGGCTTTGTTGAACCTCATGAGGTTTGAATCAGCCCACCTCTCAAGCCTGTCAAGGTCTCTATGGATGGAATCCCTTCCCTCCAGCGTGTCAACTGTATCTCACAGCTTGGTGTCTCCAGTGAACTTGCTGAGAGTGCACTTGATCCCACTGTCCATGTCACCAACAAAGATGTTGAACAGTATTGGCTCAGTACTGACCCCTGTGGGACAGCACTCATCACGGGTCTCCACATGGACAGTGAGCCCCTGACCACAACTCTTTGCATGCAACCATCCAGTCAGTTCTTTATCCGCCAAGTGGTCCACCCATCAAATCCATGTCTCTCCAATTTAGCGACAAGGATGTAATGTGGGACAGTGTCAAATGCTTTGTATAAGTCCAGGTAGACAATGTCAATTGGTATTCAGTGAGTGATCTCTCCCGGTCCTTATCTCATCTCATGAGTCTTTCATTATATTTTCTCTCTCCTGTCCACTTGTGGATGGGAGTGGCTTTGGTGGGTACCTGGCCTCCAGTCAGGATCAATCCAGCACAAATTGAAATGTGTTGCAGCTGCCAACATGGAAGAGTGAGTGATTTGGTGGCAAATCATACCCATTTTACGATTAAAGATCATACTTATATGCTAGCCACCATCAGCTGCATTATAACCAGAGTTGCTAATACTGCTGAAGTCAAAATATTTGAAGACTGTGGGCCAGGGTCCTTAAAAACACAGAATTTGCTTTAAAATCACACAAATTACATCTAATTTCTATGACTCCTGAGTATCAGGGACTATAATTTAAGCCTCATCCCTCATTTATCCTGTTGCAGGTGTTTAAAAGGATAAAAAAAACCCAATCCACTGCACACCTCATAGCATAACACTCTTAAAAATCACAAGAGTTGGCTCTGCAGGTCCCAAAACAAAACTCAGCCCATGCAAACCAACCATCCTTCTCCTCCCTGATCCATCTGAGTACTAAGTGGCAGAAGGTAAGGATTCGAATCTTGATGCTCAAGCAAACTGAAATGAATCAGCAAAGTTAGGAACTTCAGCAGGGCAAGAATGAAAGCTTTTAATTGCTGCATACTGAGTGTCGTGGTTTAACCCCAGACATCAGCCAAGAACCACGCAGCCACTCCCTCACT
>NW_008689734.1:0-2341 GCF_000695815.1 Acanthisitta chloris | reverse complement strand
AGCAAAACAAGGAATTAATTCACTGCTTCCCGAAGACAGGAGGTGTTTAACCATCTCCAGGAGAGCAGGGCCCCATCACGCGTAACGGTTCCTTGGGAAGACAAACGCCATCACTCCAGATGTCCCCCCTTCCTCCTTCTTCCTCCCACCTTACATACTGAGCATGATGTCATATGGTGTGGAATATCCCTTTGGTCAGTTTGGGTCACCTGTCCCAGATGTGTCTCCTCCCAATCTCCCATGCATCCCCAACTTCCTTGCCAGCGTGGCAGTACGGATCGCAGTAAAGGCCTTGACTCTGTGTAGGCTCTGCTCAGCAATAACAAAAACATCTCTGCATTATCAACTCTGTGTTCTGCACAAAACCCAAACATAGCCCCATATTAGCCTCTGTGAAGAAAGTTAACTCTACTTCAGCTCAAACCAGCACACTGAGTCTGTGAAAATTAAATGTATCTGTGCTCCACCGCCTTTTTCATTACTGGGTAAGAAGGTCAATTTGCCACTATGGATGGTGATGTAGAGAAGGAGAGAAGTGAGAAGAAGAAATGGGCATTGTACAATAGGGAACAGCTGGGAACAATGCTTCAGTGGTATATGGGACTCTCCAGTATGAGATACAATCTTTATCTATGCTGTGAGCATCTTTTCCATAGCAGTAAATATAATACTGGGGGAAGAAAATTCTAACACTCATTAGACAATTCAAGAGCAACTATTATTGTTTAAGAGAAAAATCTAAATTAATTTACTTTTAGTCTTAATTGTCATAGACGCAACCATGTATGTATGTAAATATGTCCACGTATAGATGCAAACTTTGTTTTCAGTATCTATACAACCTGAATTATTAGAACAACTGCAATCTGTTATCATGATCACTAATGGATTTCTTCTGGTACCAGTCTCTGAGGTTAAGAAGTTGCTCTATGCCTCTTATTAGACAAGAAAACTCATAGCCAAGCTCCAAGGTGACTCAGCAAGGCTGCAGAGGTATAGAGTTCAAACATGATTTTCAATGGGCCAGGAAAAACTTGATTTAAGCAAGGGACAATTTAGCTCATAATCTTGGATAGATAAGGAAAAGTGAAAATGAGTATGAAACAAATAACCTCATTATTATATAACAAAAGAAACTTAAGGGCTTTTGTTCAACTGAGACAACACTGTATCAGGTCTTGAAGAAATGCAGGTCAAGTGACTTGGAGGAGCTGAAAACTAGAAATAGTGATATATTTCTAATGTCCAGTTACTAAGTGCAACTCCTGTACCACCCAGATGGTGGGCACATGGAATCAGAGACAACACCACTACTGCCATCGAAACCCAAGTAATGGCAATATTGACATGCTTGCTGTTCAGCCACTGATCATTTCTGGAATCACTGTACCTGTCCATGGGGCCAGTGACTCACTCTTCTGGCAACCAATTGTTAATGAATTGCCAATAACAGTATGAGGACTGAACAAAGCCCAAGAACTTTCATGCAATCCTGCACACATTTCAAACAAACAAAACCCCAGTGAGTCAAATGGATAACTCACTCTCCAAGAAAACTCATCCAAAAGCATTCCTCATCATCACTTGAAGACACTGTGAAAAGAAAACCTAAATGCACACCTAGCAGTACTTCACTTGGACCTGAGATTGTGTCTATTAACATATGAAGGCAAAGACTTTAACTCCACTGATGTCCTGACATTCCAACTCTCTTGCTGCCTTCCCTATTAATTTGGTTTCTTTCTATGATATTGCTATCTCTGGAAAGATCATAGAATCATTAAGGTTGAAAAAGATCTCTAAGATCATTGTGTCCAACCATTAACCCAGCACTGCCAAGTCCAGCAATAAACCACGCCCCCAAGTGCCACATCTACATGTTTCACCTGAAGGGATGGTGACTCACCCCCTTCTCTAGGCAGCCTGTTCCAATGCTTGACCACCCTTTTGGTGAAGAAATTTTTTCTAAAATCCAATCTAACCTCCCCTGGCACAACTGTACACCATTTCCTATTGTCCTCTTGCTGTTAACATGGGAGAAGAGACCAACCCCCACCTCACTACAACCTCAAGAAGTTGTAGACGGCAGTAAGGTCTCTGCTCAGCCTCCTTTTCTCCAGGCTAAGGATGGCTGGACTGCCACTGCCAGGAAAGCCCATGCCGAGGAGGAGAGGAGGCAACACTCTAGGTTGTGCCCAGCATGTGGGGCCACTTCATCTCAGAACTTCTTGTTGCAAAAGGGACAAAAAGTCTGGTGTGTATTTGCATAGCTAGAATAGTATGGATATTTTAAAGATTTAAATATTAAAAAGTAGTGTCAGGGACTGGAGGAAAAGTTGTC
>NW_008689733.1:4752-4963 GCF_000695815.1 Acanthisitta chloris | reverse complement strand
GCCCACCCCCAGCCTGGGCCACCGGAGGGCTACTGTTGATCTGCTGGCCCACGGGCTGCGGGGACACCTGCCCCGGCTGCTGGGCCAGGTTGGCAACCAAGGCCTGCGCCGGGGCTTTCGCCACCGGCCCCTTGTTATCCCAAGTTCCGATATCCATGTTGTGTTTTATGGGAGGTGGTGGAAGACTTGACCCTGCGATGCCGTTCTTGGT
>NW_008689733.1:0-4678 GCF_000695815.1 Acanthisitta chloris | reverse complement strand
TTGGCTTCGGCGGAGCGATGGTAGCCGGAGGCAAACTGTTGGATGCCACGATGTTACTGGCGATGGATCCGCTTCCCACAGCCGAACCCACCACTTTGGGGACACTGCTGGCCACGTCTGTGCTGCCCAACTTGAGGGCTGCCATGCCCTGGTCGATGGTGTTCATGCCAGGAGCCTTGTTGAGGGTCTCGTTGGCGAAGGCTGACTGCCCATCAATCATGGCCCCTCCCAGCGAGCTGGGGGCGTAGGCATAATTGCTGCTGTAGCCAGAGCTTTGGGTGGATTGTCCCTGAGAACTGTTATTCCCCCAAGCTGAGAAGTCAATCCCGCTCGGGAAGAAGTTAAAGCCATGCTGCCCGAGGAAGGGAGTGCTGCCAAGGGCCCCTGGCTGCCCAAACATGGCATCTGGGAGGAAGTGGGGCTCCCCGTTGCTCAGCTGTCCGTAGGAGGTCAGGTAGGGCATGGGAGGGTCTCCCCCCGTGGACCAGGCAGCTTCACCCAAGGAGTAGGAGAATCCGATGGAGGGACTGTAGTAGTTGGGTAGGTAGGAATCAGACATTGCAGTGTATGCATTGTTCTGCAAGAAAACCACAGAGACATAAGCACTGCGTAGTTAGAAGGAGCTGAATCAATTTCAAGGGACCAGGAATCAAGCCAGCTTCAACTTCCCGTGCCCCACCCCTCCCTACCTTAGGGCTGGGCAGGTAAACAGGCCCAGCCTTGAACACCTCCTTTGTTACAAGGGCTCCACAATCTGTTTCAGTGCCAGAAAGGTTAAAGACAAAGGCTCGGGAAGCTTCCCATGCTTCGATGGGAACATGTGGTGTTCCCAATGCACAGTGTGGGGCTGGACACTGGGTTGCCCAAGAGCTCCTGCTCAGGCTACAAAACCAGTATCTTACCTTGCATGCAAATATCATCTTCTATTAGTAGCTGCTCCCAAAGAGAAGCCTGTGTAATGTACTTATCGGTCCTTAGTCTGGTGTTCCAGGGAGGATTTGGGGGAAGGATGCAGAGAGAAGTGGAATAAAGAGAAAAAAAGTCCAGTGGAAGCACAAAGCCAACTGTCCCTAACTGCCCTCCTTAAACTTACTACCCATGACAAGCTTTTCAGCTCAACTTAAAAAGTTTCAGAGCTCACAATATTCCAAGAACTCAGTCAAACAGGGATTTACAGCCCATTCCTTAAAACATAAACTGCTCCAGTGCTGTGGCCACACTTAAACACCTGAAAATGGGAAGTAAACAACAGGATTTCAATAGGAGCCTCTCCCAGCACAGTGACAGGAGCAGCACAAGCAGGTTTCAAACCTAGAGAGGAAAAAAGCCCTGCTCCATGCCTTGCTCTCCCTTTTAACATCCAAGCAGCCTTTAGGTTACAAAAACAACCACCTAATATTACAATCAGGGAAGTCTCAGACACCCCCAAGATTTGCTTACATGAAAAACATCTGTTATTTCCCATTCCAACCCAGGTCCCCTCCAGGGAGCAGTTCAGGCTGTGCCTGTGACATTCTCATCAGGAACCTGAACCTGTGTGCAGCCAGGCTCGTGCTGTCCAGCCCCTGACACACCAGCCCAGTACAGATGGGATCAGAGGCAGGTTCAGATCCCAGTTAAAAGCTTGGCTTGCAGCAGGCTCTGCTCCATTTTTCGTTGAATCATGTTTCCACGTGCCAGGCGCAGTTCCCAGAGGACTTCATGCCATGCTGGAATCCACAGAGGCTCTCAAGATGGCTCTGGCATCCACCAGAAAGAGCTGGTTTGCCACTTCACCTTCCACTGAGTTACAGGAAAGCAACAGGTTTGAGGCTAGTCCAGCCCCAATAGAAATAACATAACGTGCTCAGAGATAAGATTTCTGTGTACTTCATGGTGCGAAGGGATGAGAACTCAGTGACTCTCCCCAGCCTTTGTTTTCCCACAAAAGGGGTCCCAAAGGCAAATAATAACAGAACTCACTCTCATCCAGGGTTTTACTAATCGAGGAACTCAGTCCTCCTGAAGCCATAGCTCAATCTGTCAACAGCACCAACACTGGCACTAATTTGTAAGGCAAATGAAGGAAGTTAAAACCCACATTATTACTTGGAACCAGCAAAGTCCCTTCACAAGTTAATCCCCTCATTATAACAGTAACATTTTCCCTTCTAAAACTCAGCTTTAATGCAACAGGAGCATGCTGGCCCATACCTAAAACCTGAGGCAGAGCTGTCTCCTCCCCACAGGAGCACACAAACCACATCACTGTCAGCTTAAAATCTGTCCCCTCGTCACCTCAAAGTATTTCCTTACATGTCATTATGCTCAACTTCTGAGGGTATTTAACACAGTGTCTCAAGCTATGACCTGTGCAGCACTCAGCAGCCACACACAGGTGAGGAGGAGGGAGCAAAGCAGTTCCCCAGCTAAGCACAGGCAGCTCAGAGCAGATCTGGGACAGGCTCAGTGCTGTTCTCCACCTGAATGTCTGGAACATGTCACTATCAAACATAGCACCTCGCTCTGCTTCTCTGCACAACTGACACACTTGCTGATTAACATGCAAATAAAGTCCACCAGCTTCTCATCCTCTCCATGACTAAGACTTTTTGAACAGTTATTTCCTCAAATTCACTGTTCCTCTTCCTCTCACAGCAGAAGCAACTCTAAGTGAGCCTCGGTGCTGCTCTCCAGCTTTGGTTTTGAAGTGATTGAGGAATCATTTACTGTGCATCTGAGCTTCAAAATACACAGTAACCTCCTCCAGAGGCTGCAAGTAACAGCCACACCTGAAACAGCAGCTGAGGACTGAGGAGCAGTGAAACTTTACAACTTGGTTACTTCACGTGCCTGCAGAGAGCTTGGGGAAGCAACTCCAGAATGGATTGAACTCACTATTCAGAGCCCTATCTGTAACTTCCTTTCCCACCCTCTCAGCAAAGAGATGAACACTTGGATAACTTTGGATTTTTGAGCACAATTATAGCCCAATCCAGACTCAACCACAAGGGTTTGAGTTCTGTTTCACACAGCAGAGTGAGGAACTGAGACAGAGTCACCTAAAGGTTCCACTCTGAGTTCACCTGGTGGTTTCACCTCAGTTTCTGCCTCCTGAGGCACATCCAATCACTTCCTGATTTTGATAACATTTTAACCAGTGTGACACACACAAAAGGAATTTAAAGATCCACAAATTCTTCATCAAACATTCAAAAAAGGATAAATTTCTGTCTTGCTTGACATGAAAAAAATAACACACTGACTAGTAAAAATGACGAAAAATACAGAAAGGGAAACCTGAACTACTTATTTTAACTGATCACAACGGGGAAGAGAAGCCAAGAGAATGAACTAACTGCTCTGGTGCTACTACAGATGTTTATCTCTGGTGCTTACTTGTACATCTAATCAGCTGAACTCCATCTGTCTGTGTCACTCCCCTGCAGCTCATTAAGGAAAACAAACAGAAACCAGTTAACAGTGGAGCTAATCTAAGAGAAAGTGAAGAGGAAAAGTAGCTGCAAGCCTAACTTCAGGAGCTGCTCACAAACTCCAGCTCCACTTGTAAACAAAGTTCCCAAAGGCTTTATCACATGTGAGCTCTGGGGTTTTTTTGGGGTGAAACACAGAGAAATCCCCTAACAGACACTGTCAGTTGTCTTGGTGCAGAGATAAGAAGGTTGATCTGATTCCCCAGAAGCCCTTGGAGTGCAGCAGCCTCATGTGAAGCAACTTCCCAACCCAACCCAGCACATCTCATGTGACGTAAAGAACCAGAAACCCACACAGACACAACAGTAAAACTGAAAGAGCAGAACTGGTGCCTGCGACACGTTGACAAAAACGAGCTGAAAAACCAACTGTAGGAAGTCCTCAGAAAGTTGCCAAAACCCTCCTTCCTCACCCACCACAAGCTAAGGGCAGTCAGTGCTTTCTGCCTGCAGCAAGTGTAGGATGGAATATAAGGTAAGGCAGCATGGAATATTAAGGCAGAGATCGAAATGCAACCAGAGGGGATGTGGAACACCCAGGGAGGCCAAATTTCCCTCTGGCAGAGCAGCAAGAAGGCAGCAGGCTGTGGGTGCTTCCTGCCTGCAGCAGCACTCACCGGCCGGGCCTGGGGGCTCAGGTAGGGCTCGAAGTCATCATCATTCAACCCATCCTTCTGGTGCACTGAGCCGTTTTGCACTGGGGAAGAGATGTGCCTCATTAGCAACAAAACACACAACAACCTCCCAACGTTTCATCAGCTCAAACGATTTCAACCCAAAGCTTCGAACGCAACGAGCTGCTGTCGGTTCTAACACACCACGCTCAGCCCAGCGGTTCACACAGACACACACACAGCACACAAACACCTCCTGCAAACCCTCCCCAGCAGCCGCGCGGGGTGTTTCCCTCCCGAATACTCTGCTGTAAGGCCAAACGAGCCCGGCAGAGATCTCCCCGAACCTCCCGCAGCCCCCGCGGGCTCTCACCTTTGTTGCCTTGGCCCTTGGGTCTCTGGCGCGGCAGCAGCACGGGGAGAGAGAGAAAGAGAGAGGAGAGCCGTGAGTCAGGGCAGCCCCGGCGGGACCAGCACGCGGGGGGAAGTCTAGAAAGATCAGGCCTAGAGGGGGAAGCCTGGACCGGGTGGAGACAGACCCGGCCTGGAGGGGACGAGTCCGGTGGGGGAAGCCTGAGCCGATGGGGACAG
>NW_008689732.1:44501-47421 GCF_000695815.1 Acanthisitta chloris | reverse complement strand
ATTGTTATGGCCAAAGTGCAGGACACTGTGGCAAGAGGAGGGCTGTCCACCAACAATACATACCCCAGATGGGCCAGCTTGGAAGGACCAAAGAAGCCAGACCTAGAAAGAGGGAAAAAGATTTGACTTACCAGGACAAACCAAGCCAAGCCAAACCAAGCTTTATATAGTCAGCAGCTGTGGTATGCTGCAGGCCTAGCTTTTTGTTTTGTTTATTCCTCTTCTAAAAGGTTTCCTATAAATACCTTATCCACAGCCATCTGTTTACCCCAGAAGAGGGAGAAAATCAGTAGACTGGACAGAATTGAGAGGGACACCTGGCACAATCACTTTCATTCACTGTCTGCTTGTTTGAACTAAAAATATTTTGAAAAATATATGCTGTAAAAAGAACTGGGAATGAGCCACATGGATGAGAGATGAGTAGCCTTTCTCACAGGGCTGGCAGTCCTCACTGGGTTAAAGCCCAGCCAACTAGCACCATTTATAACAGAGAAGAATGAACTTCTCAAAAGGAAAAGCTGAGCTTGTCTTCCTAATTTGAGTGCTAAATATTCACAGGGAGAAAGAAAAATATAGTTTGAAAAGGGTATTCTATCACCATGGTTGGGGTTTTATGGCATTTGCAAAACATGGCTTTATAGACTTAAGGAATTCCTTATCCATAGGAAAGAATAGAAGTCCCTACAATGGTCCAGAAACTCACGGACAGTTCCTAGACCTATTACCAATCACACCCAAACTTTAGTCATGAGACTGTCAGCAGTAACTCCTCTGGTTGAGCGGACAGCTCTTGCAAGAATTCCAGGAGCTTGTCCAGATTTTGGCCACCACATCTGTAACCAAATATTCATCCCCTTATGACAGTCCTAGGTCTGATTTGGAGTGAGTGAAGTGGAAATAAAAGCAAGGTAGACCTAAATGGCTTGGTTGGACACCTCAGTTCTCTAGCAGTGCTCTGGGTACAGCTATTTCTTCTGCTGTTTCAAGTGTCCATGTTGCTTGAAGTTTTCACTGTGTCAAAGACACAAGAGCAGTCTGCCAGATCTGCAGTTAAGGACCTGAGCAAACTGTTTATGGCTGTATATCAAGGGAGTGATGTTTTAGCCTGCCAAATCTATCAGTATAGCCTCTTAAGGAGGGAGGGGTGGTAGGAATAGGTACTGCACAGAGCTCTGACAGCAATGATACCATTTCAGCATTAGCCAGGTGATGAGAAGGGCATCCTTCAATCCTGGAGGAGTTCCTTCTCCTGCTAGCATGAGCAGCGCAAGGCACAGTAAGGCAGTGTCTCCAGCCCATAGTGTGCTGCCCTGGAGGGAGGATGCATCATGTGAGTTGATTTCCATGAGCACAGCCATGCAAGATGAACAAAATGTTCTGTCACGAATAAATCAGACTGCAATTTAGCAGACAGTGTCAAAAATATTGGGGGAAGCAATGCTACCTAAGGTTTTGCCATTTAGTCCTGTAAGTTCTGAAGGATTTCCCCAAATTCTTTCTGCTAACAGCACTGGAGTCATGTCTTGTCACTTTCTTGGTGAGACAGATGCTCTGGAATAGCCCAAAATGGGTTGGAATAGGCTTCTTGGTGGTGGCCCAGCCTCAGGCAGTGGTGTTTCTATTGGAGACAGCCATGGGGTTGTAGGAACATGGATAATTGCTTCACAGAGCAGTTCTGGTTCTTGCTCCCCCTGAGCTTTCATAGATGGGGAAAGCTATGAACTAACTTGAATGGGATAATCTCTTGCACTCTGCTTTCATCCCTCTTTGTCTGTCTGGCTTTTAACAAGGGTTAGATGTTTCTTAAGCCTGCAGTAGCATGATCAACATGGTACTAGCCACCCCACAATTGCTCTGTACCCTGATACTGAGCTTTGCTCTTCCTGTGCATGGATTCTGCTGGGGTTTTGTCAACAAATAGGACAGCCAAAGAGCTTCTCTTTCTGTAACATAAAACTAAAAGTCACACAAGTAGCTGAAGACCTTGTATAAGCAATTCATCCTCTCCCATACAGAGTAAGCCACACCCCCATTCTGTTACCTCACGCCAGAATATCCAATTTCCTTCCCTATCAGCCTGCAGTGGCTGTTATGGCCACCCAGAGCACTACAATGTCAAATTACTTAGTTAGAAACACATTATGGAATGATATTGCATTTAATGTTTAATATGCTTTTCAGAAAGAAAGCAATTCTTTCTACAAGCCTTACCAAGGAAAAACCAACAGAGATAAGTCTTGTTTTCCAAATCAATTGCCCCTAAAGTGTATTAATTAATTAATTTGGTTTCTTGTTGACTTATCACTTTTTTCTATTTAGGAGAAAAATGGCTTTAATAATTTTTTAGAGAAGCTAATCATCATGGCATGTTTATCAATTTAAAAATAACAAGATGGGGTCTCTGCTCTGGTGAGCACTGGGGTCCTCAGCACAGGAGGGACATGGACCTGTTAGAACAGGTCCAGAAGAAAGTCACAAAAATGACCAGAGGGCTGGAGTACCTCTTCTGTAAAGACAGGCTGAGAGATGTGAGATTGTTCAGCCCAGAGAAGAGAAGGCTCCCAAGACCTTGCAGCCTTTCGATGCATAAAGGTGGCTTATAAGGGGACAGACATTTTAGGCAGGCCTTGTTGTTATAGGACAAGGGTCCTTAAACTAAAGGAGGCTTAATTTAGATTATGCATAATGACAAAGTTTTTTACAATGAAGGTGGTGAAACACTGGCACAGGTTGCCCAAAAGTGTGGTAGATGTCCCACCCCTGGAAACATTCAAGGTCAGGTTGGACACGGCTCTGATCAGCCTGGTCTAGCTGAAGATGTCCTGGCTGATTGCAGGGGTGTTGGACTAGATGACCTTTACAGGTCACTTCCAACCCAAACCATTCTATGATTCTAAGTGCAGAAGTCTGGATGGGT
>NW_008689732.1:44094-44473 GCF_000695815.1 Acanthisitta chloris | reverse complement strand
AGAAGTCTGGATGGGTTAATAGGAGGTGTAATTTTCTCATATGCAGCTCAGATTCATTCAGCCAACACAGGCTTTGGAGAGAAATAAAGAGACATTATTTCTCTAGCACATCTCTCAAAAAGCCTCAGAAACCTCAGGACACAGAAGCTGCTAAAGCAGACATTAAATGAATGATCTGATTTTAATGTAGCTCATTAGTTCATAAGAAAAACAGATGGGACATTGAATTATGGCCAAGAGTTCATCTGCAATGGGACACTTTTGGCTCAGCAAGTTTCACTCCACATCTGTAATTTCTATTAACTTCATCACTGATGTCAAATTCAGTTTCTGGTGGGAAAGAAACCTGAGTATTATTAGGAAAGGCTCAGCCACAGGA
>NW_008689732.1:39712-43894 GCF_000695815.1 Acanthisitta chloris | reverse complement strand
GCCAGTCTCTGAGCAGAGACACTCCCAAAGCAGAAGGCAGCTAGCCTCCACCTCCACTTTAGGCTGAGTTATGAAGATGGTGCGTAGGAAAATCCGCACTATCACTGTGATCAGCACATTTATTTTGCTGCACCCCGTGGCCAGCTGTAGGAATGGGTGAAGCTGGCAGGATGCAACAGCACCACGAGGGTGTACAAGACAGAAACACTGCTCCCCACAGCAGCCTTTAGCCATATATCTGCTGTTGCAGCAGCAAAGCCAGCAGAGCCTGTCTGCATGGGGAGAACTTGGTTGACCATAACCACACTAGGGAACTGGGAGGGGACTAGCCAAGGTCAAACCCACCTCCTTCCCCACTGGCTGAGGAGAGGCTGGGGGAGTTGGGGCTGAAGAAGTTGAGGCTGGGGCAAATTTTCATTTTAGCCCCTGTCCCCAGGGCAGCAGCTTTCAGCTCCTCTTGAGACTTACTTTCACTTTTCTACTGTCAAAACTGATGCAGGAGGCTAGCCACAGATGCCCCTTTTAAGTAATTATTTTTCCAGAGAAAAACTGTGCTTCTCAGGGTGCCACTGAAAAATGAAATTAAATCCTTTCAAGTAATTTCTGAAAACCTTCAGGGTGATATTGTTACCATATGCTGCAGCTGATGGGATTCTCTGATGTTAGTCCCTACCCTACTTCGCCCTGCCTCCAGAAACAAACCACGTTGCACAGATTACCTGTGTCCTAGGCAACAGGCAAGCACGTTTTTCTGAAAACCAGGCAAAATCAATCCACATTGGCAGAAGTATGCCAGGAAGTTACACAGGCAGAGCAAAGATGAGCAGCAGAGACTGAGGCTAAAGGTGTCCACCCAACCCAGGTGAGAAGAGCCTATGCAACTCAGATTTGCTGTCCCACAGCAGCATATGTGGCTAGAGCTGGGAGGATCCAAAGTGACCTGCTAAAGTTTTAAGTCTAACAGGCCACAAGCACTTTCCTAGGCTCATAGCTTCTTTCAAACAGGGTTTGCACAGCTCTCCCAGTCCTCTCCAGCACAGCAGTCACAGGGGAAAGGGACCTTGTGTGCCTCCTTCCTAGTAGCAAGCCTGAACTGAACTGAGTTCTCAGTGAAGGTAACATCAGGCAGAGTCTGCACATCACATGTACAGATTTAATTTATAACATGCTTTTCTGCCTGGCTTGGTCCAGGATCCTGCTGTAAATTAATTCCTGCATCCAAACTGAGGTTCTTGCCTTGCAGGATCTTGGAGTGTGACATGGGGTCCTGCTATGATGGGCATCACAGACGGGAAATGTTTGGGTTTGCGGAAAGGAAACCCCAGAATGACCAGAATTTGCAGTGGTCTGACCTTACGTTACTGTCAAAGCAAGTAGGATGCTATGTGTGCAGGGAACAGAGCAGCAGGAACTGACACAGAATTGGGACCCATGCAGTGGACTGACACACTGGAGGCAGTGGAGGGAAGGAAAGGAGGGTGAAAAAGGGGAAAGGAACATTTCAGCTGAGGCCAGACTCAGCTATCTAAAATACTCATATTTGGTGTAAACTCCATCAACAGAGAGAGGAGGCAGCTGAGCTTGTCTCCATGCCCAGAGTACAGCTTGATGGTGAAGGAGATCAATCCTGCCCAGTGCCATACATCCCTTTTAATTGAGGAAAAACTGGAACTGAATCTGGCGTCAGACATGGCAATGGGATTTGCAGGAGAATGTCACCAGGGAGCAACCACTTGCACCAGCTGGAGCCTGCTGCTGGCAAGCACTGCAGGCAGCTGTGGGGCAGCTGGTCTCCCTGTGCTGGCTCCATGCTGTCCACAGGGGTGGGTATGGGTGAGTTATACTCTGTTTTCTTCCACTATCTGCCCACACATCCTTCCTTGCTAACTTGAAAGTAACTGACTGGAGCAAAAACTACAACACTGTACAGCGATCCATAGCAATAGAAATTATAACATAATTATTTTGCTGCACCCCGTGGCCAGCCGTAGGAATGGGTGAAGCTGGCAGGATGCCAGTAATAATGAGGGTGGGATCAAATGTACTGAAGTTGGGCACAAACCCGTGGGAACAGAATGTTGCTTCTGTGTGAAACACCTGATACTCTGGGATTGATAGGGACACAAGAATTATTGGAGGGATCAAACACTGTTTGTACAAAGAAAGTTAGAGAGTTGGAGTTGCTCAATCTGGAGAAGAGAAAGCTCCAGGGAGACCTTATTGCAGTACTTAAAGGGACCTATAAGAAATACGGGGACAGACTCTTTAGCAAGGCCTGTTGCAATAGGACAAGGGGCAATGGTTTTAAACCAAAAGAGGATAGATTTAAACCAGATATAAGGAATAAATTTTTTACTATGAGGATGGTAAAACACTGGGACAAGTTTACTCAGAGATTTGGTGGATATCCCATCCCTGGAAACACAAAATCAGGCTGGATGGGACTCTGAGCACCCTGATCTAGCTGAAGATGTCTCAGCTGATTTCCAGGGGGGTTGGACTAAATGACCATTAAAGGCTCCTTTCAATCCAAACTATTCAATGATTCTATGATGACTTCCAAATGTCAGACTGGATGCATTCAAACGAATGGGATCAGGACAGCAACAAACCTACCTAGCAGATAACTTTCACTCCAGGCCTGAAGGACTGAAAAACTGCATTCAGATTCACATACCTTACACAAAGCCTCTAATTCATACCTTATCCGTAGAACCTCCTTACTCAGCACCCTCTGATTGTAGTAAGAGTAGTTTTTATCATTCATCCATCCACACATTTATCCACCCATGGCTTTAATACCTTATTTCAGACATCCATACTGGAAGTTGTAGGTAAACCATTTTGCTTGTGGTTCATGCTGTAGATATCATGGATTTGAATTTTTTCTCTTCTTCATATATTACAGAACAGAATCTGTGTCTGTATTGGGTTAGTATGTGAAGGTTTTGGCAGTGGGGGGACTACAGGAGTGGCTTCTGCATGAAGCTGCTAGAAGCTTCCCCTATGTCTGATAGGGCCAATGCTTGAGTCTGTTTTGCCCATGATGGTAACCATGCATCAGGATTACTGGGGCTTTGCTTGCCAGCCCTACTCTGTTTTGACTGCACAGAAAAAAATGGGTGTAGAAAATTTATTCTTTGAGGAACCCAAGGTAGAAATCGGCTGAGCACTTTTTATCTAAATTACCCTCTTATGTCAATCTATTTCAAAAGAATATCTCTAATTATTCTGGATACATACTCAAGCAACTAACTTATTTTGCTCTTGTGAAACTTGTTATGCATTTTTGCCTCCCACATGCATCACATGGTACAATGTAATGAATAGTACCATCATTCTTGAGCAATCACTAGGGAATTTTGCACCATAAATATGTTGCTGGGTACTACAGCACACTTACAGATGCTCATGTGAGAAATAATCTACTTCTAATTGTGAGAAACAGGTAAAGAATACAAGCCTGGAAATGGTTGTGGGGGCTTTTTGGGATTGGTTTGGGGTTTTTTTTTAATTTTAAGTTGGTGTCTATCTTAAGAGATAGAGTAATGCTGTTGAATAGGCTTATTTCTCTAGGTTTCGCTTGAACAGAAACAGCACCATCTGTTGCTCTCTGTGCTGTCAATCACAGCAGCTTTTATTCTGCCCAGATGATGATTAGGAGAAATGAACCATATGCCACAGAAATCAAATGAGGAGGAAAATGTTTATTTTCAAGGTAGGCTTAGACTGGAATAATTTAACCTGATCCATTGGGCTGAATCACAGCTGCTTTTTCATTTTACAGAAACAATGTCCAACCTATGAGGCTTTTAAAAAACTTGGTAAAAGCACTGCTGATTTCACATTCCTCCAGCAGTCCTGCAGTGTAGGAATGGCCCTCATAAAGTTATAACCACTAAGGATGGAAAATACTTTCTAGGCTTAGTCTTATCCCTAAATATCAGCTCGAGTATATTTCTCAGGATGCATCTTATCCAAATAGCACCACCCGTCATTATTTGGTTGGTTGAGGCGCTGCTTTTCTCTGGACTGTTTTCCCAATACTTGCTCCCAGAAGGGTTAGATGACACTGTGCTGAAAGCCCTGCTTCCAGCTGGAAGTTGTCTCACAGGCAAGCTCTCACACTGCTGTGGCTAAACCCTGATAGCGATGGTGGAAAATTTCTCTGTTTTCCTCGAA
>NW_008689732.1:34991-39684 GCF_000695815.1 Acanthisitta chloris | reverse complement strand
CACAGCAGACATGGGCAAACCACGTCAGGAATCTGAACAGAATGCTCCTGGTCTATTACACTTCTGGTATTCATCATTCTGTAGTGTATCCTCAGAGGAGGAGATCCTTGTCCACGGTTTTGGAGGTGAATGCTGCTGTTTGTCTAGGTTTTGAACCTCTCCCTCAGGTGTGAGAACTTCCTCTTCTAGGGAGTCCAGACAGTGTGGATGGCTGGAGCCAAGGCGAGCTGGTCAAACTGCATGCTCACATCCCCAGACTTGGATCAGAGGACATTTTATTTCAAACAGTCTGCTGTAAAGAGGGTCTTACAGTCTAAGTTATTCAGAAGAACATTTGGCAGTTATAATATACAGGTTTGATTGTCATTTTGCAAGCAGTGGAGTAACATAAGTTATTGCAATCCACATGTCTGCAGAACAGAGCTGCAGCACCCAGGAGGGTGCTCAGGGCAGATATCCTGCATCAGTCTTCCCAGGGCCCAGCCTTAGGGCTTTGTGACACATATGACCACAAGATCTCCAGGACCTCACCACAGACCAGAGGAGAGCTCTGGGGAGTTGCACACCCCCCAGCTATAGCCCTTGCCTATTGCTTCGCCCAGGCCCAGTAATTTCCTTTGTCTGAATTTTGAAAATGAGGTGAGGAAAACAAATTGCTCTGTTCTGAGTGATTGAAGGAGGGTGCTGACAGAGTCAGAGGAGACTGGCAGCTGCTGGTCTCCTTTACTTCAAAGTTGTGTTTGGAAAATTGGACATCAGCATTATGGTCAAGATACCTTAAGGGTGCCTGATGGAAAATGTGACTTCATCCACTCCCCTCCTCTTTCCCCACACTCAAGTGCTTGGTTTCTTTACATAAAATATCAGAATAAAACTGACATTTGTTTCACATCAAGTCCCAGTTTTCACTTGAAGCTTTAAAATATGAAGAAAAAATAAGTGGTTTCCTTTCTCCTTTTCTTGAACGGTTTCATTTGCCCTCACACTGAAAAAAGTGGAAAGATATAAAACCAACAGGATAAGTGAAGATTTAAAAAGGCAGAGTAAACTAAAGAGCACAAACTAAAACTTACTTTCTTTGTTCACCTGTTTTTCAGAACTACACTAGGTTACTTATTTGCATTTTTCATGTTGAGATTTTGCTCCAAAATCAAAGCTGTTTCAGAAAAGTTTTTAACATGTTCCAGGCTTTGATGGGAAAATATTCATCAACACTGACTGAGGATTCCTTCTCGTGCAGACAGAACACATGAGGACTGTCTGAAACTGGCAATAGCCATTCAAGATGTCTGTACCACTCAATGAACACAGACTACCATGAGAAGCTGAAGGTGGACACATTTTCTAGCCACTTGCATTAAGCTCAATGGCCAAAGCTGAGGAATTTATCAGTTCCTCCAACTGTGCTGTCCTTCTGTTACCAGACCTCCCAGCACATGCTCTGCATCAAAGCCATATGCAGATTTCCCCTCACTAACACTGGCCACTGCAGCACACAGGGCACAGCCACAGCTGATTAATATCCTCCCATCTAGATCAGGGAAGCAACAGCTGGTGGAGGATGAAACAGTAAATGCAAAGTTAGGATATCACTGCCTCCATTCAAAAGTGCATATGTAGGAGCACTCTGGGAAACTGCAGAAAGTAAATATATATATATAGGCACTTGACTTTTGTCTGTTCTGGGTTTTATGTGCAGATAAAAGGAAGAGAATATTTCAGGGAAAGACAAAAAAGAGTTTAAAAGAAATACTCCAGCCTTCAGTGGTGAGGCTTCAGCCCCACAGTATGGGGGAAGGCTGCAGTTAAAAATGCTGCAGCTGAAGAGCCTACAGGTGAAGATGCTCTACTGTGGCAAGAAACATCTCCCAAAGAGTAAGTTCAAGTGAGACTGACCCACAGAAAGAGGCATGAGGCATGGAAAGAGCACAGGAAGCTCCATGCAGGAGTCCTAGGCACAAGAAGATAGTGTTAAAACCAAAATAATTTTTCACTAGCAAGGCCACCGAGCTTGGATCTTACATGCTGAATAAAGCAGAGATCACATCACTGTTGAGAGCAACTCTGTGCCTGCACTGGCAAAGATGTCCAGGTAGTATTTTGTGCCTAGGAGGTAGAAGATTGCAAAAATCTGAGTGCAATACCCCTGTCACACAGACACCTTTCAGCTTTGGCCTTCGGGTACCACATACTTGTATAAGCCCAAATAAACACATTTCATAAACATAAACATTTTCTCTCTTTGGGCACTGTTTGCAGTTTGGATACTCATACTCATGCCAGCCTACTCACCACCATTTATTTACCTTCTGCTTTCCCCAGCCCTGTGGTAAATGTTGGTTACATCCCACAGAAGAAGGCTGTTTCTCAAAACAATCCACAGGGCAAAGAAACAAAGGTTAATGGCGAGTTGTTTGATTGCTTGTAGCTGTCAGGACACCTACCAGCACTATCTGCACGTTTCCAAGTCTTTTCTCTGTAGTACAAGCCAACACCCCTTGCTCTCCAGTCACTCAGCACCTCCATGACAATATACTGCCAGCAAGGGAAACCATAACCTGTCTTCAAGGAGCCTCACAGAGAGCAACCACAGCTGCAGGTTAACCTGAGCCAATGTTGTTTCTTTTGCCAGTGAGGGCAACTTCAACTGTCCTGCCCACACACTCCAGTCTCAAGCTTCAGCACATAGTCTGAAGCACCTGCATCTCAGAAAATATCTAGGCTAGTTACCGATGGAGGGACACCTGTCATGCTACTCCAAGCACAGTCCTTTTAAGTACTTCAATTTGGATACATGCACTTCACCATGTATACACAGGGCTAACATATTCTTTATGTCCTGAAAAGAAATATAAAAATTATTCTACAAAGCCACAGAAATGCACTCTTAAGAACAAAATATATATATTGCCAATTTTCATGCCAAAGTATTTTCTTGTATAGTCCAAGCCACTTGATACTTGTTTCTTACATGTATATTCAATGTCCTGGTGTGATGAGACCTACAGTTTGATAATGAAATTGAAGGCCTTCATTCAAACAAACAAACCAAAGGAATAATACTCAAACTGATGGCACTATGGTGCCTGAAGTAGCATAGGACGGAACTGAGAGCAAAATGTGCCTGAAAAGGGAGCTGACAGCAAGTTCACATTGACTGTATTTTTGTTCCTTTGACTTTTTATCCACTTTATGCTATAGCAGTCTTTCATCCACACTCCTGAAGTGAAGGTTAGTTGTTAGCAAGAACTGTTCTTCCTCTTGTATGTTCCTGTGATGATACAGAGGCACTCCCCTGCAGCTTTCACATGCAGTCATAGCAGAAAATCAGTGTCAAAAGGATTTGATGAAACAGTTTTGATCAGTTTGAATAGTCTGAAGTGTGCCTGGTGGAAAAACCAACTCTGTCCCTGCAGCAGTCTGGGCACTTCACGGAACCACTGTGGATCTTAGGGAACCACTGTGGATCTTATACTGCTGGTTCAAGCCGACATTCAGACGCCTGTAATACCCATTTCCACCAGCCATCACGCATTAACTCTCAAGAGCTCTCTGAACAGCAAAAACAATTTAGAAGGAGCTACAAGCCCTTGGAGCAGCCACGTTAAAGAGAGTGCTAAACATCTCAGTGCCATGGTCACAAAAACAGAGTGCCACAAAGCAGACTTGAGTGCTACCCTCATCTAGTCATCCCTAGACAGGGACTCCATTAATTAGTCTGGCTGAGAGCAGCACCAATGTGTCTCCTATACACCTGTATAGACAATAGCTTTAGGCTGATAGATGCAGCCCAGAGATTTTAGATGAAGTTGTTACTTCCAGGCTCATCTCTGAGTTTTTATTTTGAGAAAACAGCCCTTCACAGCTATGGAGAGAAGCTAGAAAACATGTGCTCGATATAAGTAAGAACAGATGTGTCTTCTTCACAGGGTTGCCCTAGTTACTCTGAGGTATGTCTGACACAGATTGACACTGCCACAGGTGCACCCACCTGAATGCAGGAGCAGAGTGGGGCAGTGAGCTTGCACAACTGTAAGAATCCTCATTTATTATTACTAATTGCAAGTGTTTCTCCTATATATTTTTCCATCTGTGGAATGGACAGGGAGGGCCCTGGTGCTGCTGTCTCTGCTTGCATTGAAGAAGAGGGATATTTCCTTGTCTGCCCCAGCCCCTGGTCTCAGAAAACCACAGGGCTGCCCCATATTGCTGAAACTGTGGGTTTAGCTGAGAGCGACACCAGTGCCCAGCCTGGGTCCTACCACACTGGTGTTCACTTCTGCAGCATAAAGAAAACCAGAACAACTATTTCACATGGCTGAGCTATGTGTTTTTAAAGGTTTTGGGGAAAGGAGAGTGAGTTTTCATGGGAAGAGTAAGCTTTTGGGGAAGAGGGCATGGGACTGGTTTAGTCAGAGCTTTACATGGGCTGGATTAGTGAAAGGTACGCCCGCAGTATCAGCTAAGTAATTCACGTAGTATATAAAATGAAGTATAATTCATACAAGGATCCGAAATCTGTTATGAAAAGAACTGGAAGACAAGGCTCTTCTTGCTTAAATTAAAGGACCCACTTGGCAAATTCAATGGGAATTTGACTGACCTCAGCATTGCTTACCCATGTGCCATTAAGAATCAAGAAAAATAAATAGGCTTTTCTTTGTGAAATACAGACATGTTCTACCAGCACCAC
>NW_008689732.1:19323-34964 GCF_000695815.1 Acanthisitta chloris | reverse complement strand
AGCAGATGGTGTGACCTGCTGCTCCCAAAGAGTCGTGTGGGAATATGGAGGCACACAACCAGAAATGCCAATGTGCAGAATAGACAGGGAAAAAAGAAGAGAGGCTGGGGGACTGGCGAAGGAGCTGTGTCAAGAAGGTTCATATAGCAGAGGTGTAGGTGTAGTTGTGTATGTACTCATTGTGTAGGTGAGTATGCAGACAATTTCTGAATTTGGCATATACACTTAGTAAATCTCCACAGGTTCCTTGGAGTCATGCAAGGCTCTGTATGCATTTCAAATGAGATGAGAAATGCATGTGAGGACTGGGGAGGTTTAACCACTTTGAAACACGGTGACAATGGGGAATTTGCAGCTATTCGTTGAAAGCACTCCTGGATATTCCAGTTGGTACTTGGAACAGCCTTATGTTATGAAAATATTGTAAAATAATATGTTGTTCATACATGATAGTGTTGAACAATGCTCTGCAGTGTTTCTCCCTTGCTATGGCAAAGGCTCTGAAAAATAATGACTTCCTAGATCAGAGATCTGTAGATAAAACATACAACTATTGTATTATCAATAACAACTTATGTTAGTTTAGAAACCTTTTCCCGTAGTCGACTAGTGCATCACGAGATGCAGTGTCCAAGATCAGGGTCATTTTAAAATGGCAAGAATGCAGCACAAGCCTAATTCTGAATAAAGGCTATAAAAGAGCTTTTGTGTCCTGGAATCTTGATATTTTAAACTTTATTCACAAAGATCTACTAAATGGAATGACTGTGAATCCTAAGGCTTCTCTAATTAGGAGATATGGAGCCAAGATTGCATATTTGCATGTGTATTGAAAATAACAGAAGCAAATCCATGCAAGTGTGGAACACATGATAGCCTCCATACAGGTTAACTGTTAGCAAAAGACATCACTTTTCACACCATAGGCACAATTTATTCTCAGTGCATGCAGGTATCTTAACCTTATGTGTTATTAACCAGAGTTAATATGGTGATTAATAGTATGTGTCAGTGTTGGGTGGGCAGGCCACAAGGACTGCCATGCAAGGGCATGGCTTGGGTTTCTGTTGGGAGAAACAAGCAGAAGATACTGCAGCCCATGAAAGCATCTGAAACACTGTGTATAGTGGGAACAAAGGGGTAAAGAAGACACCGCACACAACAGAAAAAGGGCCAAGCAGAACACAGGGCTGGTGTTCATCCCGACTGGGAGCACTGCGGGTGTTGGCAGGGGTGGAGCTGACATACTGGGGCTTTTTTGGGGAGCACTAGCTGTGCAAACAGGAATGAGAAGGAGCCATAAGGATGACTCATTTCTGAAAGTGCAGCAGGGAGCCTCAGGAGCAGCTCAGCCAATGAGCCCAGCCATTACCCAGCTTGAGACAGTGTCATGCTTCAGAGAAGACATCTGGAGAAGAGCCTCATATGGGGCTTGGGATGATCTGAGGAAAAGCACTTGTGGCTCTCTCATGTAATGGCAATGTGTCTACTGATGCACCACGTCCTCTGGCAAGTAATTGAAGTTGTTCAGCCAAATACTGCCAAAGAGAAGGTTCAGAAAGAAGTGCAATGACCTGCAGTCGAGGTCTCTCCATTTTGATTAACAGGCCAGCAGAGATTGCCCCCAGCAATGCAATTACACTGTGACAGACATAAACTATCTGCTGCTATCTGTAATCACAGAATCACACAACCTCAGAATCACAGAATATTCAGACCTGGAAGGGACCCATGAGGATCATCAGGTCCAACTCTTGGCCTGCACAAGACATCCCCAAGAATCATACCATGTGCCGGAGAGCATGGTCTAGGCATTTGCTGGAACGCTGTCAGGCTTGGTGCTGTGACCACTTCCCTTGGGAGCCTGTTCCAGTGCCCAACCACCCGCTGGACAAAGAAACTCTTTCTGATATCTAATCTAAAGCTCCCCTGACACAACTTCATACTATTCCCTCGGGCTCTGTCACTGGTTGCCAGAGAAGACATCAGTGCCTGTCCCTGCGCTTCCCCTCTACAGCAGCAAGGTCTCCCCTTAGTCTCCCCTTCTCTAGGATGAGCAAAGCAAGTGACCTCAGCTGCTTCTCATATGGCTTCCCCTCAAGGCCCTTCACACTCTCTAACAGCTTTCTATCCTTTTTGCATTGTGGTGCCCAAAGCTGCACATAAATGTGTGTATTAATCCCAGGTATTTGGGGCTTTTTCTTTTATTTTCTTCTTCTTCCTCCTCCTCCTCCTCCTCTTCGTCTTCTTCTTCTCCTTCTTATCTTTTTTCTTTCTATTTTTTCTTTTTTAAAAAATTACTTTTTCTTCTCTTTTCTCTCCTTTTCCATTTTTCTTTTCCTTCCTTCCACCCCCACCCCTATGCCTAATGACCTACTGGTAATTCCATAGATGATCATTTGTTTGAGTAAGACACAGGAGGGTTTTATCGATTCCCCCAATGTGAATTAAGACACAAAAAAGGTCAAATACCATTATTGAGTAGGATTTTATTATTGGTCACACAAGGGGGGGCAATAGGAGAGCTAGAAATTGGAAAGCAGGGAGTAAGCAAAATTTGAGATGCAGAAACAGGCATAGTCACCACCACAGATCCAGGGACATTCGGATTATCCATTGTCATCTTTTCTTCAGTGGTGGGCACACACACACACATACACACACACAGACACTCTGGACATTGAGCCTTATTTATGGGACTCTGCCAGGGCACTGGTTGATTAGCTCCCCTTGAGTTGCAGGGTCAGCACATAGCAATTCCCAGAGCAGACTCCTCCCATGTGTCCTGAGAAACTTGTGATTCAGGTGTGGCCAGAGATTTATGGCAGACAGTAAAGCCTTATTTTCTCAGTAGCTGGAGAGTTTCAGTGGAATTTGGTGGGCAATGGAGTCCCATTAACTCAGCCAGAGATGTCCATGGCCAGAGATATCCTGTAGCTCAGCAAGCTCTGAGGCAAACAGCCAGGTCTTTGCCACACAACAAGCTGTCAAAGCCAGGCAATGTCACAACAAACATTTCTCAATGGTCCCTTACAGAGACAGCACATAAAGCAACCCCAGCTACTTGGCAGACAGGACTGGGAGGCTGCGACACCAATCCAGCACTTACACTCAGCAGGGAAGGATGGGGTCTCTGTTTAGCCAGGTTGGCTGCCTGGAGCTGGAAGAAGAGAGGCTTGTAGAGCCTCAACCTTTTGGATGGTCTCTGAGAAAGGTGGGAGGTGTTTCTTTCATGTCCCTGAGGCAATGGTTTCCAATGGTGAGAAGTCTTGTTTGACAGCAGGAAGGACAATTGCCAGCCACACAGAGCTGGCACAGCTGGGCAGGGCAGGCAACCAAGCCATGCTGAAGGGGAAGTTGTGAAAAATTTCGTGGGCCCACAGGGGCAGAAGTGACAGACTTGGAGAAGAGCACAGAGGCTTCTCTAGCCAGGCCAAATATCCTTGCAGCTAAAGGAACACCACTCACTCATGCTGTCAGCCAGTCTGGAGCATCCCTGGTTGATGCAGCCCTCAGAGCAGAGCCAGCTGCTTCCCAACCACTAGCACTCACTCCTCTTCATGTACTACTGCTGCTTTGTAGAAAGGGACTTTTACCCCCCTGCCAGGACAGTGATGGGAATATGAGGAGAATTGCATGCATTTTTGCCTAGCTTTTATATGCACATTCATAGCTGATAAAATGCAAATTGTTTCTTTCTAATCACAAGCCCTTGCTTATAAATGTACTTCCTGTCCATAGGTCTCAAATCAGTTTATAAATTATGCCTCTGTAAGGCACTGCAAACATAGTTATTTTGCAAGTGGACAAATCAAACAGATGAAGGAAAAGTAATTCGCTCACTGGTAAAAAAACAGTAATGTAAGTCCTCCAGTCCCCAGTCATCTCTTGCTTCCAGTCCTGGGACTGGCATTTCTTACTATCTCAAAAAAAAAAGTTTGAAGAAAACACCAGAATATCTCAAATAGAATTTGGATCAATTTTATACATACGACAGCATTACTCTAGCACTGGCATAAATTTAAAAATATGATATACCAGAGAAAAATAACTGCGGAGAACAGCATGATAGCTGGATTACATGCTGTTTGCTATAATCTTCTCACATAATGTGGCATACATATTTCAGAATGCAAGCACTCCAACTTGCTTCAGTTTTTAACTGGGAATACAATCCACATGACAAAGACTAGGAAACAAATGTTTGGCAGACAGATTCGTCTGTATCTGCACATCCGTCCTGAGGAAAGTCAGGAGAGGCAAATCTAATACTGAAATAAACAAGACATGGGAAGCAAAATAGAGAGGACACGAAGTCAACCTCTCTCAAAAGACCTTATTTCATGAAATAGAAAAAACATCTGGGGCAGAATTTCCAATATTACTGTATTATCTTGAAAGTCTCATGTAAAAATGTATTTCTAACATAAACAAAGTAAATTTGCAAAGATGTAGACAAAAATAGCAGAAAGATGCTGTGGAGTCTCTCCTGGGAACCTCAGCAGTGAAACAACACAACAGTCATAGTCATTCAACAGCTCAGCAAAAGCCCCCAGTGTGATGTGATGAAACTGAATTTGCACCCAAGGGATGAAACTTGTGATCAGGGAGGTAATTCTGATCCCGTGAGCAGCCTCGATGAGTCCAGCTCCAGAACCAGGCAAACTGTTTTGTTGGCAATGTTTTTTTCCAAAGATCTCAAAAGATTTGGAGAAGAGTACTGAAAATATTCAAAATGCTTTTAAGAGCTTCTTTGTTCATCTCTTTATCAAAATATAAATTAAGAGGTCATTTGAATACAGAGATTAAATAAATTCATGGGGAGAAAACACCAAGAGAGAAAAACATTGCAAGAACTTTTGACTAGGACCTAAACCCAGGTGAATTCAAATCAGAGGTTAGAAAGCCCAGTCCTTGGTGTGCCTGGCAGGTTCTCTGCTGGGAAATGTTCTGGTTTGTGCTTGACAGAGGAGAAACTGGTTGGCGTGGAATGGGCCAACATGCACAGCGGATCCAATTAAAAGGTATACTTGGTCCATCCAGCACAAGCTCTTCTAGGTGAGATGTGTAGGGTCCTCCTGTCAACAGAGATGGTGAATCTAGAGAATGAATCACACCATTTATCTCAGACATATGCCCCAGGAGAAAGCGAGTTGCCTTATGTGGGTGTTTTTCTGCTATTTGGACTGGGAGATGGAGACAGCTTCTTCTAGACATTTAACCTTCAGACAAAGTTCTGTGAGGTAAGTCCCAGCTCTGACTGGTGTCCCTTCCAATCTGATGTGACTAGGCAGGAGTGGCTGCCACCACCGGTTGTTCTTCCTCTGCCTTTCCTCAGCTCCCACCCACCCACTACTTATACCTCAGGCCCACACCATCTGTTGTGTACGGAAAGATCAGCCGTTCCTGGATGGATTTATATGAACAATGTTCAGTACAAACAGATCTTTTTCTTCAAACACTGCCTTTTTCCTGCAATTCAGCCATGCTCAGCTTTTCATGTCTCCCCACTGTCACTTAGACTTTTTCTTGGTGGGAGCTCTTGCTGGTTTTCCCATACAGCATCCCAAACCCTCCACAGCCAACTCTGCTTCCTCACGCCCGCTCTCACATTTGGTACAGAGCCCAGTGTAGCTGCTGCCTCACAGACAGTGTATTTGTGTCAGTGCCCCAGATGTCAGCAAGGGCAGTCCTGCAGGGACCCAGCAGAAGATGCCAAGGGCCCCATAGGTCCAGCATACTCTGGCATACTCAGCCATGTCGTATCTCCCAGCAATAATCTCAAACAGAAAGGCAAGGCATGGAAAATGGTGCTTAAAGAGTTTCCTCTGGGCAGTGCCACGAGACAGTGCTCCGTCTCCCTCTAGTGATGCCTGGGAGCAGGGAGGCGGGTGGCACAACTCCAGCTGAACCACGGCTGGTGTGAGTGTGGCTCACACGGACGAGACCTGCGAGGGCTGCTGGCCCATCTGCAGACCTCTCCTCTCTCCACAACTTCCCTCAGCACCTCTAACCCCTGTGCTCTCCCCTGAAGGGAAGACCTCAGCCATTGATGCCATGGGAAGGACAAGAAACCCCAATTAATTGTACAGGTCAGACCAAAATAAAGCAGTATGCCAAAGACCACGTAGCACACATGGCAAAACATAATGGCACATGAGCCCAGTCCCTGTGCCTATGCCCAGACAAGCTTTTCTCTCCTCCAGCATACAGTGGCAAGCACAACTCCCTACCTGACAAGTGGTTCAGACTATGAACGATTCATTACTGTGGGAATCCATCCTATGGAAAAGCTGCACACTCTTCAGGCAGCCCAGTCTAAGCAGGGATCATGTTAGAGGTCACACCACTCTGCTGCTGCCAGACAGGAGTGGTCCTCGGACTGGAGAAAACTATCCACATCCACAGTCTGCAAAGAGAGAAAGCAGGAGCTTGAAATATGGTCTCATGCCCCATGGGGGTATAACTGGTCTCCTTGGTGTAGGCTTTGGTCCTGTGGGCTGGTTTTGGCTGGGTTAGAGTTAATTTTCACAGTAGAAGGTATGGAGCTGTGTTTTGGATTTGTGCTGGTAAGTGTTGATAACACAGGGATGTTTTTGTTATTGCTTAGCAGTGCTTGCACAGAGTCAAAAGTCTATTCTGTTCATCACTCCACCCATCAGTGAGGAAGCTAAGGGTGCACAAGACCTTGGGAGAGGACATAGCTGGAACAGCTGACCCCAACAGACCACAGAGACATTCCATACCATGTGACATCATGCTTGGCATACAAAGCCAGGGGAAGAAGAAGGAAGGGCAGGACATTCGGGGTGATAGCATTTATCTTCCCAAGTCACTGTTAGGTGTGATGGAGCTCTGCTTTCCTGAGGATGGCTGAACACCTGCCTGCTCACGGGGAGCAGTGAATGAATTTCTTGTTTTGCTTTGTTATATGCATGGGTTTTGCTTTAGTTGTTATGCTGTCTTTATCTCAGCCCACGAGTTTCCTAGCTTTTATGATTCCACTAGCCCACTAGTGGGGGAGGGAGTGAGCAGCTGTGTGTGGCCAACTTTGTAGCTGGGGTTAAACTATACGCACAGCTCAGAAAATGCCCTGGATTACTTTCACTGAGAAAGGGGCCTCTCAAACCTGCTTTTTCTATATAGTCTTATGTGGCAGGGGATAAACACAAACTCTTCTGAGAGGACACCTTGGTCACCCACCCTGGCACAGGGGCTGAGCACGTGTGCTCCTGGGCTCCTCTGGGCAGCTGGATGGCAGCACCAGCTCCATCTACAAAGCTAGTGCGACACAGCACAGCAGAGACACACACACAGGTAGGACAGGACCTACAACCCGACAAAAGCAGGGAAGGACGGGAGGCACGGTGCTTCCAACAGAGCCCGCTGGATGGCAGTGACAGGTTTGGGATAGAGCAGGTCTTCCTGTTTATCTCTCTGGAAAAGGGAGTAAGAGTACAACCTATTCTAGTGCCTGTACCATAAGCACACAGGTATTTAGCGCTCCTAATGTTTGCTGTGAGTTCCTTAGAGATAATTTCCCAATAAATGAGAAGCTGCACCACTGTATGATGCATGACACTGTAGCTGGAAGTGCTGTGCTTTTTGTTTTTTGAGTGGTCTGCATTGCGGACACCTCACCGGGGTGACTGCGTATGCATTGTTTGGAGCTAATCTAACAGGTCACCATGGCTGAAACAAAGGAGAAGTCTCCTTCTCTGCCACATCCCACCCACTCCAGGTGCCTGACCATCCTCACTCTGACAGACCTGACTTGCTCTGAGCTGGAGCCACCCCTGAGAGCACTCTGCCAGGCTGAGGGCCAGTGCAGCCCCACAAAAGCCACAATGAGCACCAGAAAAAAAGTGATGGAGAGGGCAACACATATCTATGAGCAGCATTGTGAGCAGAGGGGGCAGGACTTCTGCTACTCTTCTTGGTGGGAAATAGTAGCTTCTACCTGTAACTTCACATTTAGAGAGTTTTTCCTTAGGAATCTGCTTTTGGGTTTTTTGAGGAACATGTGGGTTTCAGCTGGTTGATTTTGGGATGGACACTCAAGTGAAGGTTGGGCACTTCAACACCCTGCTCCAAGTAGGCGAGATCGGGCACTTCTACAGCCAACTCTTGAAAAGTTCTGAGTATGAAGATTCCTTGCATCTCTGGGGCCTTCTTCCAGATTTGTTTACCCACATGATGAAAAAGTTTTTCCTTCATTCTAATGCTCCAGTTTGTGTCTGTTGCCTCTTGTTCTACCATTTGGAGGTGACTTGCCTGGATCTGTCACACCCTCCCATTAGGAAATTCTAGATCGCAAGAACATTCCCTTCACCTTCCAAAAAACCCACTCCCAGTATTACACCAATAGAGTCTTGCTATCAAAAATGACTGCATTTTGTTTCAAAATGGTATTTTTCTAACAAAAGATATTTTGCAAAGCATTGGGCAGGTACATATATAAACCCAACTGAGACATGTGTCCTGAAGCAAAGCTTTTTGTATTGCTTCATGAACATCAGCGCCTATGGTTCCTCCTGAGTGGCTCATGATGCCTGTTCAAGGGAGCACACGGGTTTTGCAACACTGGTAGCTAACACCCACATTCACAGTACATGCCTGAGGGCCAAAGACACACAAGGCTTTAATGACTTCATCTGGGGTGAGGGCTCTGAGTCACTAACGGGCTTATGGCAAGAATGGGAGAGCTGACCTGACTGCCTGCCCCTCTCTTTATCCCACCCTCTTTTGGTGGTTCTCACCCCAGCTGCAGGCATGGCTAGATGTCTCCTTATACACTCCCGAAAGTGCCGGAAACTATAGCCTGGCATGTTAGGGTAAACCAGCACCAATTTTGGTTCTCTTTCAAGCAGCAGAACTGTAACTTGTAATTTCTGAACTGCTTCTCCAACTGATTATCTGAAACTTGATGGACATGGAAAGCTTCATTTCCAAACTCAGGGAGCTCTGATAATCAGACAGCTGAATCATACAAACTACATTGTGCTCATGGATGATTTGAGTTACAAGGAAAAGGAGAGTTTATCTCTGCACTCACAAAAGACAAAAAGGCATCATTAAAAAAACTAAAGCTGAGGGAGGAGAACGACACGAGTCCAAAGTCACATGAACTCACTGGCCACATTTGAGCTAAGCAACCTGGGAGGTGGCAAATCATGCACAAATGTAAATTAACATTGACAACATAATATTCCTTGAAAAAAGCAGAGCACAAGAAGAACAGTATCATTCTAAAAGCCACCA
Source organism: Acanthisitta chloris (assembly GCF_000695815.1). Taxonomy (NCBI): domain Eukaryota; kingdom Metazoa; phylum Chordata; class Aves; order Passeriformes; family Acanthisittidae; genus Acanthisitta; species Acanthisitta chloris. The sequence goes on along the minus strand of NW_008689732.1, from coordinate 25,703 downwards.
TTGTTGCCAGATATCACATTTAGTGACTCAAATATTCAAGTCTCTATATGCAAACAGATCAGATCTGCAGAAGTATCAATCTAACTTTTAAACCCTTTACTCTCGATTGATTCAAAACTCCCATTTACTGACTGTAACTTGTACTTAAGTATTTCCACAGCCAGTTTTCAAAATAAATATTCTCCAAACCAGGAAAGAGACTCAAAGGACTCCCTTGACTCTGATGATTTTCTGTAATTTATACGATGACATCATGATTCCAGGCACTAACCCTTGTGCTCACTATCACATGCTGGATGAATGCTATGCTGTCTCACCACCCCTTCCTGGTCCCTTTGATCCAGGCAGGCACACCAGCTGCAGCAGTTGCTGACATATGTCTGGAGGAAGAAAATTCTGTTCTGTGGAAGATTTAAAGATTTCCCTGGTTGATTCATTTGAAGCTGGAACAAAACTTTTGAATTTATTTTATGAAGAGAAACCTTGTCTCAAGCCTATGAAGATTTCTTTTTGACAAAATGGAAGTGTTTGTATTTTGTGTTGTAACACGGTTTTAAAATGTTTGAATATTCAAGAACATCAAAGCAAAAGCAGTTTAGCATACAAACTAGAAACATATGTTGAAATAAGGTTTATTCTTCCATCTCGTGAGCTGAAACCTCAGCAAATTCAATTCCATTTCTCAGAGCGTGTCAAATTCCTCAGATGTCCATATCCTAGCAGCCTTTTCTACCGCTGCTTGTTTCACCAATTCTACTGCTAGTACCTACACCAGTTTCAGAGCTGGTTTGCCTCAGTACTGGAGTTACAAGAGTCCTCTCACAGTATTTTTATGTGTGGGGCCACATTTTTGGGGGTTGTTTTGAGTACTGCTCTGCAAATCTGCTTGAAAAGGGAACCTAGCACAGGTCTGCTTGGGACACCGGCCAGCTCTGCCTGGCATGCAGTGGAACACAAATGGAGGTTTTTCTCAGCTCTAATAATCACAGCCAGACCTGGCGCTGCTTAATTTAACAGCAGGGCTTGGAGGCCAAGATTTTCTGTTTGCAGAATCACGTGGGAACTGTAAAAGGCTCAGAATGTCTGAAAATCAGACAGCTTATCCAGATGGCTGAACAGAGGGCTTGGGGACACAACTTTAGGCAAACAGTTTCAAAAGTTTTGGCTGTACCAGCTGTAGGACGGAAGGTGATGGCTATTCTTTTTTTATATTGTGTGAAGATGCAGGTATTCAAATAACTGAGTCATATTGCTTGGTTAAGAAGTCTTGCCTCTAATTTAGTGCATACTCTATTGTCCCCCCATTCATTTGGGTATTTGTAACTTCATTATGCAATAGGCAGTTTCTACTACTGAATGGAAGAGAAATCACATTTATCCTCATTATTGTCTTTTGTTTGGAAACAAGGAAAAGAATTCACTGCAATATTATTTCACGACAGAAACTAGAAGGGATGCCATGGGAAAGTGCCTGCACAGGAGAACTGGTCAGGCCAGGACAGAGTCTCAGGGAAGATACAGGGAAGGAGGTGCTGATGTCAGCAGTAAGAATACTCTGGCCACTTAGAGGTCACCTGTCCAGGTTTTCCACCATCTTTCCTCAGGACCCATTTGAGCTGTACTCCTCAGTCCCCTAGATGTGCCACACTCCCATGTGGCTACAGACACAAGTCTCTTTTCCTGTGATTGCCTGTCACACTGCTGATTTGACATTCAGTCCTGTGACCCAGACTGAATATAACGGACACATATCCAGCTGTCCAAGAGGACACACAACTGTCTCTGGTCATAGATGAGGCAGTCCTTTTCTGGAGCACATCTGATGAGATGCTGCAAGAGAGGACATAGCATGTGTCCCTCAAACACCTGCAGTGTCTGTGTGGCCCACTGTTGCACTGAGGCTGGTTGCTTTGTCTTGCAAGTTCTGCACTTTCATTTCATCCCTATTTTCTTCAGGGAAGAAATGTTGGTGTCCTGGGAGAAACAAGCACAGAAAAGCTCATGTTCAGTTATAGTCCCTCAAAAAGAGGGTGGCCACATCCTTAGCCTAGCAAAAACTGTCCTCGGTTCATGTTACCCTCTGGCCCTGCTGATGTCCTTGAGAGTGTGAGACATGCACTCATGATCAAACAGCCGGGAGAGGCTTACGTGAGCCTCTACCCTGGCCCTTGTAGCTGACACAGGCAGATGTGTCCTGGATGCACAGTCCCCCTGCACAGTCCTCTCCTGCCCTAGGGTGAGCAACAAATTGCCTGGGTGCTATTTGCAGTGGCCCTCTGTACTCTTTGCCATGGTGTGAATGGGTGCTCTAAGGTCTCTGCAAGCTGCTTTTCTTACATGTTTCTTCTCCTTCCTGGCCAGGCACATTTTTTCTTGAACAATAGCTAGGTTTCCACCTTAATGATACTCACCCACTCCTCACCAGATGTCAAATGCCTGTTCAAGAACTAAAACAACATGACCTTGTAGAGTTTTCATTTACCTGTTAGCAAACAAATTGAAATTACTGGTTACATGCCCAGCACTGCTATGCAAAGGCCAAGGAGCTTTAATGCTTCACTTGTGGCTAACAAAGGCTGGCAGCAAACTTGCCTCTCGCCCCTCTGCACTCTCCCCTCTGCCACATGAAATCGCTGCAGCCCTGTGAGTTTGATGAGCAGTATTGCCAATTAATTACAGCACAACTATGAGCCTAGCAGGCACCTGCAGGGAGAACGCAGCTACGGAGGAAAAGGAGGAGCAGGGTAGTGCTGCTGTGCTTGAGGCACTGGGTCCAGTTCAGCAGAAAGCTCTGGTAGAGGACACAGACAGGGTTTTCCTTACTTGTGGACACCAAATCATTCCTTCATCCAGGAGTATGGTCAAAGATCCCCATCTCCTGTGAAGGGAGTGTGCCTTCTGGGTGAAGAGATGTGGTGTGGGTGCCTGGAGGTGTCTTCAAGAACCACATTTAAGAGGGTTTCCTAGATAAAGGGCTGGTGCCATCACAGCAGGGCATCTCACTTGCCCTGCTGCAAATGGATATTTCTCAAGTCCACTTAAGAACTGGCACCAACTTCTTTTTCAGCAAAGCATTATAATTTGCTTTTCTCTTGAGGAGATACCTTTTCACTGGCAGAGAAGCTGAACCTTGAAATAGTTGCCTTAAAACCTAGAAGATGGAATTCAGTTGTTTTCTAAATAGAAGCTTATCAAACTGTAAATACCACCATCATCCATCATGATAAAGAGAGACAGTTATAGTGCAGGAATCATATCACAGGAGATACAGGTCAGCTGAGAAGCCTGAGTACAGAAAAGTACAGAGGTATAAACAAACAAGATTGCACTGTTTCCCTGAAATTTGGGTGCAATGTCAAAACTAGATCACTTCAGTGTGTGAATTAAAGAGAAAGTTTTAAAACACCTTCCCCACCCCTGGAAAGCACATGCAGTAAACCCATGTGTTTTTCAATGGCAAAACAGTTTAAATAAAACAATGGAACTAGTTTTATCAAATAATTTTGTTAAATACTAAGAAGTAAAAACTGCTTAAGTCAGCATGAGAAACCACCCCCAGCAGACACATTCCCACAGGAAACAAAACAGTCTGCAGAGCCTAGGTGGCTCAGCTTTCCCAGTGTGACCTAATCGATAATCTCACGTGCAAACCTTGCCAGTAGTCCTGCTCAGAGGTAAACACATGACACAATATCAAATAATTTTGTTAAATACTAAGAAGTAAAAACTGCTTAAGTCAGCATGAGAAACCACCCCCAGCAGACACATTCCCACAGGAAACAAAACAGTCTGCAGAGCCTAGGTGGCTCAGCTTTCCCAGTGTGACCTAATCGATAATCTCACGTGCAAACCTTGCCAGTAGTCCTGCTCAGAGGTAAACACATGACACAAACACTGGCTTCTCAGAGAGGAGATTTCTGAGTTAGGACCAGCCACTATGGACCCATTGTTCTATACACATCTGGGCCTTCAGGCAGTGAACCCTGAACCCACATGTAGGGATGTGGTATTTGTCCTAGGTAAGACCATTTCAGTCCAAACAGGAGCACCAAAATTTCACAATCATTCCTGCCATCCAAATTAGTCTGCTGCATAAGGTTTCCAGAGCGGTGGAAAAGGAAGGCCCACTTGATAATACACTATTATAACTATGCAAGGTATTCATAGTTCATTCACTCTCTTTTGGAGTAGCAGTATGTCCTCTGCAAGCTCTGGCACTTAAAATCCTGCCATGTGCCAGCAGTGCCATACTGATGCAAAAATGTAAAGAACACATTTACATGTGTACGTGTGTACATTACATGACATTTAATAAACAAGATGCAGAAAGTAATAATTCACCTCAAATTAGCACTACTAAAGCTTCACCTGCAGAACATGAGTATGTTTGGGGGAAATGTTCTTCAGAAAAGTTGTAGACCAAGAGGAATAAAGGATGCCAACAAGAATGATCAGCTGTCTAGAAACTACTGTCTTTTCTGAAAAATCGAACTAATGGAGTAGGTTGCCTTGGGAAGCTGGGAAGGTTTCTAAGAATAGGTTAGAGAACATCTGTCGGAAATGGTTAAATTATATTTGATCTTATCTTGTAAAAAGGGAAGAGACTAGCTGGCCCTTCCAGAGCTATTTTTATGTTTCCATGACAACTCTTTTGCAGATACACTTTTTCTTTGTATCAAGGCACTAGGGTACTCTAAGGTGACTCATGAAAGCAGTTTTTGGGGGTTGGCACTTAACACCCACGTGTGAATTGCTAACAACAGTTTTTCACTAGATTGATCCTCGTATTAATTGAGGACAGTTTTTTTATATATATAAATCTGTCGTGAAGCCATTTTTATCCTATTTGCATCCTCCTATTGAAATTCAGCCAAGGATGAGATGACAGCAGAGAGATCGCACCCAGTTTTGGTAGGATAGAGAGGGAAGAACAACATTTCCTGCAGTCACTACTAAAGGAAGTTCTTTTAAGCAAGATTTTCCAACTGGAATTTGCCCAGGTATCCCAGAGTTCACATCATCACTCTTTTAAAAGCAATATCAGATAAAATGGCTGGAGACAATTTGAATTTGCATTGCCTGGCAGAGATATGACTGTGCAGCTGCGGCCTGGAGAAGGGATTGAGGAGGGACTGGACAGTGCAGAAGATGCTGCCAGTTAGGACATACTGGAAAGGAAGCCAAAGAAGAAGCTGCAAACCAAGACGCCACAAATCAGCCAGGACTGATAAAGAAATACTCAATAAAGCAAATATTCTTGGCCATGGAATGCGCTCTTACGAGAGGTTTCCAAATCAGCACTAGCAGAGAAGATGAAAACAGCTATCAAGTAACAGCAAGCTGTCAGAAGATGAGGTCAGATATAGCAGGTGAGATGGGGGAAATTCACTTTGCCTTTTAGAGACAAGCTTAAATTTTCCTCCCTAATTGGTATTCTACACCCTCCTTATGTAACTGTAGGAAAATGTTAGCTAAACAGGCTCTGGACTGCTAGCCTGAGCAATCTCTCAACCAGCCTGGCGGGCAGCTTGGCAATTGCTTAGGATTCAAAAGCCCGGGTGGAAAACTCTGAAACAGAAGCTCTTGCCACGTAGCACATTGGCATCCTGAGGAAAAGACCTTGGCCTGGGACCAGGCACTTCTGAGTAATAAAATCAACCCCTAGGCCAGGCTAGCATAGATACTTTTAAATTGTAATTTACACACTGCTTAACAATTTCAGTCAGTAACAGAAGCACAAGAGTAATAAGACCACATAAGCAGCTACACAGACATAAAGACAGCAGTTACGAAGTGATGTTACACACCTGTTAAAAAACCTCAGCCACTTGCCTTTCCCTCCCTCCAAACTGTTTTTCTTTAATTTTTTTCTTTTGCCTGCATCCCACCCCACTTCAGCTTCACATAACATTCCCACAAAGTCAATCCAGGCCACTTGCCCGTGGGGGATATCTGCCAGTCCCCCTAGCATACATCCAATCCCCCTTCACAGACCTTGTCTGGAGGTGCAGTCAGGCAGCAATAGTGAAAGCTGGGCCACCTGGGCTGGGCAAGGTATCTTACCCTATGACTGTTCTTACTCAACAAGGAGGCAACAGAAACACAGTGAGGAGCTGGGCCAGATTCACATCTCACTTGGACTAGTATTTAAGTTGGGAATGTATTGGTGTGCAGCTGTGCTGAGCAAGATCAAAGTGAGCTCTCATGCACAAAGGGGAATACAGAGCGGCTCTAGGTCAAAGTCATAGGAAAGGCACTGTGATGCTTAGCTGCATTTATATTTACCCTATACATTATATCATACTTTATGCTCTTCCTGCCTCTGAAGTCAGCCAGCAATCCAGAACTAGGTTGTTGAGGAAATGGCCTTTAGTTCTTCC
>NW_008689732.1:0-19307 GCF_000695815.1 Acanthisitta chloris | reverse complement strand
AGACCTCTCCATTGCTGTGGGAGCACACAGGCCATGAGCTGGGACAGCTGGCATTGCTGCACTCAGACAATCTATTTAATTGCAGCAAGACTCCTCTGGCATCCAAGGAAGGTACAGAAGGTGAAAATGCAATAGGCTGAAAGGAACAGCTGGGTCCTTCATAGCCACATGTGGAAATGAGATGAAGATGCATTGCTTTTATTTTTAGTATCATGAAATCCTTTCCCCACACGGGACAACATCCAGGCAGCAGAAAGGTTCTTTGATGGTGCTTCTCAGTATTACCAAGAGTGGGTGATTCTAGCTGTAACTCTAGCTACTTCAGATTAAGTATCTCTGGTCTAAGGGATTTGGGTTTTTTCCTTCTGTAGTCAATAGATAGAGAAAGGCAGCTGCAAAGGGGTGATTCACCCCACCCGAAAATAGATGGAATGAGTCATCACCAGACAGGCTTATCTCCTTCCACTGATTATAGAGAGACACCAGACAAATAGCTTAGGTGAGATGCCATGGCTTTTAGATGGCTAAAATTAAACGAGTGGTATCCCAATCTGTAATCACAAAAGTCTTTGAGTTTCCTGGCCCAATGATTTTGCTGAGGGATAGAAGTCTTTCCATCTTTCACTTGCGATAAAATGGTATAAACTGTTCTTGTGTATTTGGAAAAGTGTAGTCCAACAGAGGTCTCGGCTCTCAGCACAATAGCAGAAATTCCAGGGAAGGATAAACAGGGCTCCAGGCAGTGGGACCCAAGGAAAATCCAGGCTAATTTATGTGCACTCCGTAGTCACTTAGCAGAAATGGGAAGTGTTTATTATTAGAAAAATGCATTTGTGGTCCCCTAGCACCACTTGCTGTTGCAGTTAAACAAACACACCACGGGACACTTTTTGCAGGCACTGAACAGTGAACCTAATTGAAATGCTAAAAAATTAAATGATGCCTAAACCTAAGCCTTCTTCTGCAGGCATTTTGTGCCTGCACTCTCCTCTCCTCAGTGTACATGTCAAGAAATCTCAGTCCTGCTGACAGAGAAGAGAAGCAGGGTTTGCCACACCAGAGTAGAAATGTACACATGTACCTTATGAAAGTTTCAACATGTTTTACAGAATAAGTAATGGCCTGTTGCATAGCTTCGGGCAAAGCTGCTAAAAACAAGTGAAGTTGGCTTTGCTAGATAAGGTATGGAGCAGGGTGATTATGAGGGCAAAATATCGCAGCCCAGAAAAGACTGGGACAGTGGCATGGAAAGGGAGAGCAGAGTTCCTGGACCTAGAGAGAGGGCAGAACGATGTCTTTGCACTGCCAAGCACATTTCCTGCAGTGTCAGTACTTGCTTGGTTTGCATTTTCCACGTGACATATGCCAAGGTGGCAGAGCTGCAGAAGAATAAAGCCTATGGACAGTGGCAGTTTCTTTTCAGCCTGTGATGTAAATTGAAACATCCCAGAATAAGCAGAAGGCCTGTGATTCATGCTGCAAGGGACAGTGTGGGTATAGACTTAGACCCCAAGAGACAAGGGTCTGCTGCTGCTTGAGAGTGTCTGGAGCACAAACCAAAGCAAAGATATTTCAGCACAGCTGTATTGAAACGGAGGAAATCATTTAGCTGAAATCTCTAAGAGCCGTCAGGGCCCAACCACTTCTGAAACACCTGTAGTGATTTATGGTGTTACCTCCTGTGATGACGGAGGTCTCCATTACTCCTGAGTTAAGGAAGAGTTAAATAACAGCATCCCATGGTCTTAGGGGTCCCTGACTTGGAGGCTGAGACCACCTTGTAGGCAGTTACATAAGGGAGCACTCCACTGACCAGTTGCAGTAGTAAGGAGTTAAAAATCCTTGCTTCCCTTCTTTAGACAAATAAATCTTTCTGTGGTTGCCTGGAAGGAAAAGCAGGCTGTGGTATGTGGACATCTGGGAGAGATTCAGGCTGCCCTTTGTGGTGGGGAGGGAGAGCAGTGTGGAGAAGCTGCTGTAGGCCACTGCCTGCCCCAGGCTTCTTGATGGAGTTTGGCAATGGCCTTTCAGCTCCTTCTTCTCTAGCAGCTGCACTGGGATGTGATGTCTGCCAGCAGCCCACCTCTGAGAGAGATGGGCTCACCCATACCAGGTCATCCTGTATTTACCTTCCTGTCCCTAGAGTATGTGGCTTGCCAAGAAAATAGGCCTCTGTAAAACCTCATGGAACAAGAATACAGGACCCATGAAAGAAACAGCAGAAAAATGAAATGAGTGAATTAATAGATCTTGGAACTCCCTTTCCAGCGGTACTGGGTGTGCCTTCCTATTTACATTTGACAGTGTTCTTCTCATACCATAAGGACAAGTGGCACAGACTTTGCTGTCCTGCATGGAGGCATCAAGGAGTCCAGCAGTCACACCCCACGGAGCTGCTCACAGAGGACTGCGCTTTCTGTTAAGAGGTCCCCATCTGAATGGTCTCCCTGGATATCTCCTACTGAGAGTCCAGAGGCAAAGCAACAAAAACCCACTATGTTAACACTTCCATGCTGAGAATTGTTTTGGAAACTGTCATCCCTGCCAAGTGTAAAAAAAGGCATTTTACCTAAAGGAAATGACTCCTGACAAACAACGAGCTATCAGATCCCTTCCAGATGGAATTTGTGCTTTGAATCAACACTGTGCCCCAAGGAGCCATGTTACAGAGCAGGAGGCACTGACCTTGGAGGAAGGGGAAAGGTTTGCATGACTCCTACATGCCTGCAGCAGATGAGGGCTGAGGCTCCTTTTAATGGACACAGAGTTAATGGCAGTACAATGATAGGTTTGAAAATAGGCATGGGAGAAGACACTAAAAATAAGTTATGAACACAGGAAGGAGTCCCAGATGCAGGAACAACATATATTGGGGCAACAATTGTGATTCCAAATGCAAGGAAACTCTGTAATATCAAAGTGATGCTGATGCCATCTTTATGCACTGTGCTGTGGCATTATGGCCTGACACAGCTGTTTTCTGCATCATCTCACTGCACTGCCACTACCTCAGACCTGGAGCTGTGCCTGGCCACTGTGCTCTGTGGGCTAGCAGCACTCGTCCCTCTTCCCTGAAAAGAGCTAGAGTGGAGCAGAGCTGCCTGCATATTATGGAGCCTCAAAGTGGGTTTATGCCCTGTTTTTAAAGAGGATGTAGGAAAAAAGCCATCTTACATGCTGTAAAGTGATAGTCACAGGGATATGTCTTCATTTCCTAGGTAAATCAAATCGCATGTGTAGCAGAAGGCTTGTGACTGTCCAAGAGACACAGATGCACAACCAGCCCTGACCTTCACCGCCTCTTTGTCCAAGACTGGTGGTATAATGCCACAACATGAATCATAGTGCTGGTTTCCCTTGTTTTTATGAAAGATGCAAGCGGTATTGCCCATGGCTGTTACATGATCTGTTTCCTCTTTAAAATGTTCTTCCAAAAACAACATTCCTTGACTATTATCTTCTCTTTTCTCTCCTTTCCCGTTCTTCCTAATCCCTACACAGACCAGTCATTTGTCACTGTCTTCTCAGACTAAATTCCCCATCAAATCTTCCACCAGAGGTGAAGAAAAGGGGCTGCAAACATCCGTCATACCAGTCCTCAAGGCTTCACAATGCCTTGCACAGACCAGCCATGCTGTCTTCTCCAAAACTTTCCATAGTCACTCCTGTCTCAAAACACGTATTTTGGGGTATGAGGTGGGCAGTACAGCGACTTGTAAAAGCCAAGAAAGCTTAGTGTGGGAAGCCTGAGGAACAGCAAAGGATCTTCTTCTGCTCTTCACCATCCGTTGCTTACCCAGGCTTGACATACACTGAGCAGCTGGTAGCTTTTTACTCAAAACAGCCAACTCATGACCTTTATTTGGTTTTAGTTTTGCAGGACTGAAGTTAAGCTCACATAATTTTCATGGGAAGTCAGCTACTAATTTTGTCAAACTTGATCATAGGCGTTTAACTCAAGCACTTTACTACAGGTTTTTAAGTAGATGTTTTCAAAGAGCTGAGGACAGTGGATCAGGTCAGAGCTCAGGGTAGGGCAGTTTGTCGAGGGGAAAGAGGGCAGGGTGAGGAGTGAAACCAGGTTGCATACAGTCTAGTCCTGCTGTGATTTTGGTCTCTTAGGATTAATCAACTTCATTGAAAGCAGCCAGAAAACAGCTCTAATGTACATTGCAGCTGCAAGCAGTGTAGGCACAGCCTGAGGAACAAGGAGTTGTCACTACTCCCTGGTAGTCACATACCTGAAACCAGTTGCCATTGCTCACGGCTAATGTCTAGATTGTGCTTTCACTCATCTACCTCTGAACAACCCCCGCCAGCAGGTAAGAAATGTCCTCGGGCAGGTCATGGAGGAAAAAAGCCAAAGGCTCTTGCTTAAACCAGTTCTGTGCTTGTGTTTGCTTCAGAGGAGTCACTCCAATCACCACACACAAACCAGAAACGAAGTTTTAGACTGTCAGGACTGGATCCCGTTTCCTGGGAAGTCAGTGACTAATCTCCTAGGAATGGCTGCAGTGGGAGATGGCTGCTGCACGGTGCCGCTGCCTCACAGCTCAGCTCGCCCCCGATGGTGGGCTGAACAAGGCTCTGAGGAGCTCCACAATAAGCACACTTCTTTGTGTTGCCCAGTAACTGTGAAAACATAATTGTTTCTCACACTGATCCTTCCCATCCACCCTTGCCAGCCTGAGCACTTCACCTCTGGCTGAACAGAGATGCTGGATGAAGAGTGGTCAGAGAGACAACAGGGAAAAGGAAAATTTCCTCCAGGAGATCCCTAACTGTCCTGGGGAAGAAGTGGCCATCAGGATCTGCATACTTTCAACAATGGGGAAAGCTGGAAGCCTGAACCGACGTGCATTAATGTATGAGAAATTACAGCAGAAAAAAAGGGAAGATAAAACTTGCTCTGTACTATCTTTTATACCCTTCCTATCTGAGGACCTGAATTCATCTATAACAGGAGATTTAAAGCTCACATTTCGCCTATTGGGGAACAGTCAGCCTAAAACACCCAACCCGTTTAGCCTTGCTTCTGAGTCAGTGTCAGAAAGAAGAGTCTGCATGTTGGAAAGCCCCTTGTGCTCCAGCAGTGACAGCAAAGGCTGGAAAACTAACCCATTCCTGGAAATCCCCGGTCAGCTCCAGCAGCCCCAGGCCAGAAGATGAGCCAGAAATGACCAATCTTGCACTTTGGGAAAGCCCAAGTGGCCTGTGGAGCCCGAGAGAGTCTGCAAAGGGCACCACAGTCAGTGGGGCAGAGGCATACACGCTACAAAACAGCAGCACGGCAGGGTGGTGAAGGGCAGCGAGAGAGGGTGGTTTAAAGGAGCCTGCGCTTTTTCAGCAGGGAATAATCCAGGAAAACAAAGATCACCGAAGGGGGGTTTTCTTTCCTCCCCCAGCCTCCTATGTAGGACAGGAGGTACCAGGGGCCATTTGAGACTGGGAGACCAGCATCTGCTTTCTCTGCGTTTTCACTTTGTTTATATATATATGTATTACTGTCTGGAATAATGTCTTCTGCATTCCAGACAGGGATAATGAAATCCATTCAAGGCAGGGGGAATGGTTATGGTGAGTAAGGTGTCTCAGATGGCCCAAGTCAAGACCTTGGCTGTGCACAGACAACAGCCCAGCAGTTCCACACCATTGCCATACACCCTTATACACAGGAATCGGCTTCCCTCAGCCTCCTCCTCCTTCCTCCCACTGCCAATTCCCTTCCCCTCCATCCGGTTCCCGAGGGAACCAAAGTGCATTTAGGAAGATGCAACTCATTGGCCTGGGACTTGCTCAGAATATTCAAAATCCCTTTCTCATTAGGGTTTTTCACATCAAATTGGTTTGATAAACGTTTTGACCTCTGCATACCACTGATAAACTCTGAGGGCTGCTTCCCTCCTCCCTCTACCCTTACTGCAAATATCTTGCAGATGCTCTGCTCATTTTTCTTCTATTACAGCCAGCTGGCAACTTTGTTGGCATGCCAGAGAATTCCAGACCTTGCAGCAAAGCAACCTTTCAGTCTTCAGCTCTGGATGTTTTCTCACCAACATGCCAGTCAGTTGATGTTTTTAGGATTTCTATTTAATTTTGCCATTAGACCATTGGACATAAAGTGTAGTCTAGAAAAAGCATCTTCTGAAAATGCTGTCCCTCTGAATGAGAATATTGAACAAACGCAGCTAAAAACATTATGGAAAGGGCTGAGTGAATTTCACAGAAGGGTAATACTTTTGTACAAAATATTTAAATCAGCCTATAATATCTTATAAAATAGAGAGAATTTTCTATTAAACTCCTTAGGTTGAGCTAAAAGTTCACCTGGAAAGATCTTGTTAAGTATTGAATTTTCATTTGTTGGGTACTTCTTAGACGTTTCCAAATCTGTTTCTACATAGTAGTATTATTTTCATCCCTATTACATGCTAGAAGTTTTCCACAGAACATGAGGCAAGTTGCTAGCACAATCTGCTAGGTAGCACCACTGTAGGCATCAGAGCATGCACAAAACTGCATTAAGTCCATGAGGCTGACATCTGAGGAATGCACAAAATATCACGGGAAAAATGTGCTGGACACAGTTGATTTGGAGCCCCTGTGGTGCTGTGTGCTGTGCAAGGAAGAAAGCCAGAGAGTGAGGAATTCAGTTCTGTCTCGGTCGGTGGTGAGAAGAACAGATGAAGCGCAAGGGAGGGTGGTTTGAGGCTGGTTCAGTATAACCTGTCTTTAATGGAGCTCATTAGTTTGGACTCTGGGCCACACAAACCCAGTCACACAGCTCCCAGGCAGCCCCAGGCGCAGGCAAGGCAAGGTTCTTTCTACTCCCCATACACCACACAGGCAGATGCCCAAAGCAGTAGGCTTGTCTGAAGGACGCCAAGTTAAGCCTGTGGTTTTCAAGCACTCCCAGCACCCGTTCTTCTCCCATCACCGCCCCCATGTTATTCCCATGCAGCAGCTGGAGGAGTGCTGAAGCAAATTACGATGGGCACTGCCTTTTCCTCCTTCTCCACACACACTTTTAGCACAGTGGCCAGCTCCAACATGTAATATCACATGTGCCACCATAAACAGTTGTTTGGGCATGAGTAACAGTGAGGCATGAGGATGACATAACCAGAAGCGTGGGTACAAACTGGTTAGGCAAGTGTAGCTGTTGGGAAAAGCATCGACAAAGTTTGGCTTAGAAATGCAGGGGTCGATCTATGAATAAGTGAAGGAAAGACAGAAGGTACAATAATGTGAAGATAACCCAACATGGTGGAGAGGACAGACAGGAACCCACATAACAAGAGTGGAATATCAAGGAGGTCTGAGGAGCACCAGGAGAGGATGGAGCAGTGAAACTGAGGGAGAACAGCATTTTGAGGAATGTGTCTAGTGAGTGGAGTGGTGGGAGCAGAAGCTGGATTGATGGCATGTCAGACAGTTCTGGAACAGAAAAATCTAAAATGTTGTTATGGATCCTGCTTCTGAGGCAGAAGTGATTGATTTGTGCATCACTGGTACTTTTACTCAGCCTACCAAATGACAGGTTGTTTGCTGTCACAGCATGATTCAGGCATTTTCAAGAACTATATCTAGAAGACACCGTTGAATACATGGAATGGTTGTGCCTAACTCACTCGAATGGATGAGCTGGTAAAAATTACACTGTTTTAAAATCTTTATGGATGTGCAAGTAAAAGTTGCTTGCACCCCTGTTCCATGCATACACAGTATTTCCACTTTCCCCTTTCTCCTTCAAATCCCATCTTTTACTTTGTGGTCTGGATAAAGAGGCAATCACAGCCAGCCAGGAGACCAGGAGATACAGGAAATCTGACTGTCCGGCTGCCTACTGACTCCTGGCAAGTGAGAAGGTTAAAGAAATGGATTCACAGGCCACGTGTGCAGAGTCAGACTGAAACACAGCTGAGTTACTTGCTTCCCCTAGCTCAGCACCACTTCTGAACCACAGCCCAATACATCAGCTCCTGACAACCGAAACACTATCTCTGAACGCTCCTGGGATTAATCCCTGTCTTGCTGCAGTGTCAGCATGCAGACACCCTGCCTGTCCCAGCTAGCATCAGCATTAACCCTTTGCAGTCCTCTGGGATGAGTCCCATCCCGGTCTAATCGGCTGCATCAGACTTTCCCCTTCCCTTCATAACTAATGTCAAATTGAATCACGGGTTGAGAGCTTGAATTTTCCAGCTCCACTATTACACCTTTGTTCATTAGCCCATCCAGTCTTTAATGCAGAGGTGCCTTCCCCCACAGCATAATCACACATCTCCTGACGTAGTCCTTTCCTGTTTTCTCCTTTCAGACCCAGTGCTAACTGGGTTATGAACAAAACCAGCTTGAATCTGAGTTCTTTGCAGTGGCCTCTTCACCTGTGATGTAGGGAAGCCTGGTAGCTCACAGCAAGCTGAGGCAGAGGTGCCCAGTGGCCTGACCTGCCCTATGGGTGTGAGATCTCCAGTAGCAAACCAAAGCCACTAAACAAAAGAGAAGTGTTTTACAGTGAACACATAGCACAATGTGAACACAGGAGAGCTGAGAAGGATTTTCCCATGTATATTATGGTGCCCAAAGAAGGAAGAGTTGGAGAAAAATGTGGAGCAGTGGCCTTTCTAACTGAGGGACAGGCAGGATGGGAGCCAGCATTGCTACAGGGCTAAATATCACCGTCCTGATTAAGCCATGTAGATTTTCCATAGGCATAAAAGTGCCAGGATAGCTAGAGGGCTGTAACTGGGGGAACAGAAGGGAAACCTGGGTCTCATGAGGTCATTTGGCTGCTGAGGCAGGGGACGCCAGGCATGTATGCTCTAGCATCTGCAGTACTGAGAAGGCCAGGGGAATGACAGGTAAGGGACAAGCCAGTGAAGCAGTAAAGAAGGAGATTTTCTATTTTGTTCACTTACTGTAACTTTGTTTCCAGCCTTCTAAAGCAAAGCCAAATCTTGTCTCTTCCTGAATAAACTCTTACTCTGTCTTTACCCTTACATTCCTCTGCAGCTGGAGGTGGTCCAAGTGTTGTCCACAAAATTGGATTCATTATCCAGTGTGCAATATGCCAATAATTACACACTTGAGAGAGACATTGATTATTTCAGAATTGTGCAAGCCTGGGTGCTCGGTGGTATTCTACAAATCAAGCACAACAACTATCAAACCTTTTTACTATTTATACATTTTAGCAAACAAAGGCATTAATGATCATTGGCTGCAAGCTACATAGTTTTCTTATTAATTAGTATTCTGTATTATATTGGTTAATGATTCTCTCCCTTCACATGCTGATTAGTCTGCATGCTCAGTCTTTCTATTCTTTTGGGCCAGTGGGTTTCTTGCACTGGTGGCTGTGAGCTGGTGGTCGCAATCCACCCCTCCAGAATCACCTTTTACCCAGTCGGACCTGATTCAGCACACTTGCTGAGATGTCTTTATTGGTTTCTTACTTATCTTGGGGGTTCTGCCAAATGTCTTTGTGGCCTGTAAATTCTGCATTCTTTGTGTCTACTACCAGTGGCACATCCTTCTTCCCAAGTTTGTTCACCTCTCCCTCCCTAGGTCTAAGATCATTGAAGCATGTCAACCCCTAACCCTTAACAACGCAATTTACCAACAAGTAATTTTTCTTTCTAACACCTGGACGTCACTTAGAGTTTGTTAGCGGCTATCTGTTTCAGGGATTAAATCTCCTTTCTTGTTAATTAGGCTTGAAAGTATATAAAGCTCAAACATCAAAGAACATACTTTATTAAGAAAACTTTACATATTCCACATTTTGCAAAACAAGTGGGACTCTCAGATTCAGTGGCTTATTTTTTTGGTTGCTGTTTGTGATAACTACTGTAAATAAAGTGCTGTGTGCCATCCTTGTCTTGGGTATTTGTACTGTGACATCCATTTAGCTTCATAAAATACAAGGACGCTCCCTTGACTCCTTCAAGCTGAATGAAATGGGAAGTAGGCAACATGGCAAGTAAGTCAGAGAAAACCATGAGACTGTATGCACAGACATACTCAGTCAGAGGCCTCACACATTGGGACACGGTTCTTATCAGTACATGGGCACACAACCAGGTAATCTGAAAAGTTGCTAGGACATAGTTACATAACTGCAACACCTGCAAAAGTTGTTTTGTGATTACATGACTACGTAACATAATGTGAAACTATACATGTAGTTGCTGAAAACCTGACTAGTATATGTGAGGTTCAGTTTGACATAGATCTACAATACATGTATAGAAAAGCCAACAATCTCCTACATACATATGTAAATCAGGCTCTCAGGCTACATCCATATGTGCCTGTATTTCCCCAGTAAGGCAAAATGTCACACAAGTCCTGTGAAAGTTATTCTGCTCTCATTTAGAGGACAGTCTTCATAAAGAATTCTGTACTTCTTCTAAATCCCTATAACTTAAGAAAGGAAAAAAGAAGCATAAAGCAAACATACATTTAAATGATCTGGATATGGGCCTCACCAGAAAAATCTAAAATGCTTTTGTGGTCAAAGCAACAATTTTCACTCCATGTTTCTGGACTTTATAGCACACCACCAAAAGCATTCGACATTGGGAAAAGTAAAATCTCTTAATGGAAATATTATAGACTTATAATTTGCTTAGGCAGCAGTTTTAGCAAAAAGATTTCTTACTGTTCTAAGGAAATGTAAAACTTATGTTTGGTGTTTATATAAAAAGCACAGCCATTAGCAGAGAAAGGCCAGCAAACAGCAAGTGTGTTATAGCAGAAATCTTGGTGTAGTGCTATTTTAAGGACACCTGGATGCAAGCATAGACTGCTGTGCTGAAAGACTGTAACAGACTTGTATGGACAAGACATTTAGCTTGTAATGTAATGGATAGTATAATCAACATTAAGTAAGTACTGCAACCGGTTTCAGATGGACTTGGGCTTGAATGCTAGATGGCTTATTTTTTTCAAGGATGCCTTTGGATTGCGAGCTAAAGGCTCAGGGCATATCTATTTGTGGTGCCAAAATGCAGAGAAAGCTACATGCTTTTTATAGGATTTACTTAGTACATATTGAAGTGTAAAACCTCAGTGGACATCTCTGACTGAATTATATGGATTGTATTGCTGGCACAGTGGTAAGGCAGAAGCTGTTGTACCCATTGAGTTACACTTCCAAATACTATGAAGTGTGCCAGTTAATATACACAAAATCACCATTCTTCTGTTATTAAATCCATTAGTTGTCTGTGGAACAATTAATTTCAAGTAGATCCTGGCCACCATTAAACAGTTCTATGGAGGAAAACTATTTAAACAGGGTAAGTGATTTGAGGCGCAAATATCTCTAAAATCACTGGATGTTCAAAATGTTTCAAGCACTCACATCAAGAAAAATAAGGATTCTTAATTTTCTCTCATACTCAACACCCCAAAATGGAGTCACCCAAAGTCACCATTTTGTGATGACAAACATGGTTTCAGCTCTTTGCAAAGTCAAGCTCTGTTGTTTAATCTGAAACTGAATCCCATTGCAGTTTCAGCATGTCCAGATCAAGAGTGTAAGTCTGGTCTATTTTATAGAAAGTGGCCCAGCTGAAACGCTTCAAAAAGAATTGAAACATGCCCGAGGTCAGAGAGTTGGTGAGGATCCAGGTTTCTGATTCTGTCTCCTCTCTAATTTAAACCCTCTATTTGATGACTTTACTCAGAATAGCAAAGGCTGAAGGCTAAATAGGCTTGTGGTCATGCCTGGAAAGCAAAGTTCTTGAATTTTTTTTTTTTTTAATATGAAGAATTTATATTCACCATGCTAGGAATTTTGACTGACTTTTATAATTTTTAAATACTGTTTTGTCAAGGAAATGGGACAAGCCAAGAATTGTACTGGATGCCTAATAAAGGATATCTGACAACTCAAAATCAGCTTAAGCATGGATTATCTAGCTGTAATATTCCTAGTTAATAGTGAGCACGTTCATGTTAGACAGTTAATGGTTTTAAACAGCAGCTCACTTGCACACCCACACAGCCCTAAGCAGTGTTTTGGCACATTTTCTGGCATGTCTGCAGTCCTGCCAGGGCTCCACTGACAATGAGTTTCCCAGTTCACAAATGCATGGTGCCTGGGTGAAGCAATGCAGGACGAACTGACCTGCTGTGTGAACTTTTCATCGTTGTTTCTGTGACGTCTGGTCCCTGTGGAATGTGTAAGTTTCCTATTTCACCAGTGTACCATGACTTGCATTTTGGGCAGAGAAACATGTAAACATAATTAGATGGCTGGCAGCTACAATTCTCTTTGAAAATGCAGTCAAGATTTGTGCCTTTTGTTTCTATTTTATTTGGGTCGGATTAATCTGATATTGCTCGAGACTAACTTGCCTATTGACTCAAGAATTTGGGAGTTTTCCAGCACACTGTTTATGCATTGTATGTGCCTGTCTGTCCAGAATAAAGGTGACACAGAAATTTTATTATTTTCACAAGTCAAGCACTCTTAATTTTAAGCCAGCAAAAGGTGCAGTGTGTCATCTGGCTTCTTTCTGGTTTTCCTCCCAAATATCAAGATACACAGCTTTCAAATACCCACTAGCAGCAGGGTCCAGGCTTTCATAACTCAAAAAATGTGTGTTTCCTTGTTGAGGGTGATGGGCTGAAAATAGTTATTCTGCTCCCGAAGCATCCTCCTCCCCTGACAGTGTTGCTGATGCAAGGCCAAACTGAATCAATGCAAGGCCAATACATTATTGATCACCCCCTGGGCAGGCGTGACAAGATTCGCAGCCGCAGGGGGCTGTAGGCAAAGGACAAAGGGACTGACAAAGGGCGAGGAAGATCAGCAGTTCCCTCCTGTAATTAGACACACAAATAACTGATTTTGCTAGAAACTACAGACCGGGAACCTACTTCACACACGTCCCCCGAGATGGAGTAGGAGATGCAGACTCCTGGTGTCACTGCTCTTTACATTTTGCAAAATATGAGGGCACCAGAACTTGTAAGGATTTTAAAAGCAGTTCTCCACAGCAGGTTTCTGGAACCAGATCAGGATTTACTGCACTGTCTGTGATGGGGGAGGAGTATCACAGGCAGACTGATTTCAATACATCAGGAATTTCTGTCTATGGAGACCATGACGGCATTGAATAGACAGAGAGGCTTTTCTAAATTGCTTTTCCAGAACATCAAGGGAGGAATTAAAAATCTAATGTGCACAAGGAGGATATACTACTAATTTATCTTCGGTCCCTTGCAAAGCACACATAGATGAGCTCCTAAAGCCAGCCTGTGAGAACTGCTTGATGTGCCAGAGATGTGCATTGACACCCACAAAACCCAGAATGACCTTCCCTTATTTTTCTGGTCTTGCTTCATAATACTTTCCCTTTTTATGCCATTATGTTCAATAGAGATGCTGTGTCTACTGTTTTAGTTTACCTTTAAAATATATTTCCTCCTTTGCATTTGTCAATTCTGGACACATATTATCATAGAACCACAGAATTGTTTGGGTTGAAAGGGGCCTTAAAGATTGTCTAGTTCCAACTGCCATGGGCAGGGATACCTTCTCCTAGACCGGGTTGCTGAAGACTTGCTCAAAGTCCCTCTCCAGCTTTCTTGTAGGCCCCTTTTAGGTACTGGAACATGATAGAAGGTGTCACAAAAGCCTTCTCTTCTCTAGACTGAACAGCCCTATCTCAGACTGTCTTCATAGGAGAGGTGCTCCAGCCCTATGATCATCTTTGTGGCCCTTCTCTGGACTCGCTCCATAAAGGTCCATGTCCTTCTTAAGCTGGGGGCCCCAGAGCTGGACACAGAGCTACAGGTGGGGTCTCATGAGACCAGAATCACCTCCCTTGACCTGCTGGCCATGCTGCTTTGGATGCAGCCCAGTTGGCTTTCTGGACTGCAAGTGCATACTGCTGGGTCATGTTGAGCTGCTTGTCAACAAACAGGTCCAAATCCTCCTCCTCAGATCTGCTCTCAATCCCTTCTCCCCCCAGCCTGTGTTTATGCTTGGGATTGCCCTGACCCTCATACAGGACCTTGCACTTGGCCTCTCAAGTGTGTCAAGGTCCCTCTGGATGACAACCCTTCTGTCTAGCATATGGACTGCACCACACAGCTTGGTGTCATCTCCAAACTTGCAGAGGGTGTGCTTGATCCCACTGTCTATGTCACCAACAAAGATGTTAAACAGCACTGGACCCAATATTGACCCCTGAGGACCACTACTTGTCACTGGTCTCCACTTGAACATCAGACAATTGACCTCAATACTCAATTGGTCTATCCAGCCAATAGCTTATCCACTGAGTGGTACATCCATCAAATTTGTGTCTCTCCTGTTTAGAGACAAGGATGTCAATGCAGGACAGTGTCAAACGCTTTGCACAAGTCCAGGTAGATAAAGTCAGTCCCTCTTTCCTCATCCACCAGTGCTGTAATCCTGTGATAGAAGGCCACTAGAACTGTCAGGTACATTTTGTCCTTAGTGAAGCCATGCTGGCTGTCACTGATCACCTCCTTATATATCATATGCCTTAGTTTCCTTAGTTTCCAGGAGGATTTTCTCCTGATCTTGTTGGGCACCAAGGTGCGACTGATTGGTTTTAGTTCCCTGGTTCTTCCATATTTCCTTTTTAAAAAATGAGAGTTATCTTTCCCCTATACCAGTCAGTGGGAATTTTACAGGACTACCATGACTTCTCAAAAATTATGAACAGTGACTTAGCCACTTCATCTGTCAGTTCCCTCAGGACCTGGAGATACATCTCATTAGGTCCCATGGACTTGTGCATCCTCAGGTTCTTAGATGTTCTGGAACTTGATCTTCTCCTACAACAGGTAGTTCTTCATTCTCTCAGTCCCTGCATTTACATTTTGTGACTTGTGCGGCTGAAGCACTTGCTGGTGAAGATAGATGCAAAAAAGTCATTGAGTACCTCAGCCTTCTCCATATCATGGGTAACCAGGTCTCCTGTTTCCTTCCAGAGAGGGCTCACAATTTCCCTTGTCTTGCTTTTATCACCAATAAATACCAAAAAATAACATTTCATAAAGTCATAGAATTCTAGGGGTTGGAATGGACCTTACAGATCATCTAGTCCTAACCCCCTGCCCTGAGCAGGGACAGCTCCCCACTAGACTAGATTGCTCAAGGCCTTATCCAGCCTGGCTTTGAATTCTGACAGGGTTGAGGCATCCACTACTTACCTGGGCAACCTGTTCCAGTGTCTCATGACCCTCACACTTGTAGAAGCTTTTCTTGTTGCACTTGATAACCCTGGCCAGATTTAACTCTATCAGGGCTTTAGTTTCCCCTAACCTGATCCCTGACTGTTTGGACAATCTCTCTTTATTTCTTGCCAGACTAGGGGAGTTTTTGTTTAAAGTTCACATTGATTGTGCTGTGTTCATAAACCAAATATATTCACAGCTCAAAAAGACACACACAACACAATTTTAGGGCAGAGTTACAGATCTTTCCTACTTTTCCTCAGTGGCAAGACCAGCATAAAGAGTCCCCAGTACCCACTCCGCTGGGACGTGAGCTCACATCTTCCCCAGCTGAGCTGATAGAATTGCTCGGGAGACCATGCTATACATATTTTTGCAGTATTTATGGAAATGATTGAGTTAAAATTCTCTCTGCTTTTCAAAATCAGCACACTTTTTCAGTCCAACGTGAAAGTTTTACTCAAGTATGACCTTTGTGGTTTTACAGGTGATCAGGGTTATCACATTAGCTTAAGAGTTTCCAAGCATGATCTCCCAACCCCTTCTCCTCCCAGGCCACTAGCAGTCTGCAAAACCTTGTAACAGCCATAAAGGGATCTTTTACTCGAGGCTGTGCAAGAGAATTTTCTGATGCAGCCTATAGGTAGTATTGTACCCACTCTGCTTATCTACCCAGGATGAAAACTTCAGGAAATGTCAGCCTAGACCTAAATTCCTAAGGAACTTCTTTTTGTTGACAGAAACTGCATTTGAGCAACATCTTTAGACCAATAAGAGAGGTTTTCCAGTGTTATCTGTTGTTGTTAGCACATACGTATTGTTGCTTTTAAAACATTTATAGAGCATTTGGACCTAATCACAGTTATCAAGTATTTCTCTCTCCCAGATTGTTACTCCTCAGAGACAGAGGAGGCTGGGGTGGACTGATGGAGACAGATCTCAGCCAAATGGAAAGGACCTGGAGTTTTACCTCACAGAACTAAGATAACCAGAGCATTTGAATGGCAGAAGTTTTTATCAGTGACCGGATGTGAACATGAAGTTTCTATTCAAAATTTGCTTTGGAAATACCATAGTTTATAAATAGAAAGCAAAGTTCTCCTGATCAGATTGACA
Organism: Acanthisitta chloris; assembly: GCF_000695815.1. Classification (NCBI taxonomy): domain Eukaryota; kingdom Metazoa; phylum Chordata; class Aves; order Passeriformes; family Acanthisittidae; genus Acanthisitta; species Acanthisitta chloris. The sequence goes on along the minus strand of NW_008689732.1, from coordinate 2,963 downwards.
CTCTCTCACACAATTTTTCCTCCTGTTAATAAGTTTATTCCTGATTTTCCATATGAATTCTGTTCAAAGGTAAGAAGCAAACCAAACAAAGAATATTACTGTATCTTTATCCTCCTGCTATTACAAAAATGCTGTGTCTTTTAGAGTTGTTCACAAACAAACAAACAGATAAAGCTCTACAGAAAAAAAATGTAAAGAAGGATGGATTTTATGGTTATAAGTGACAACTGTGAACATTCAGTCTCTTTGCAGGTGTAGCCTGCATCACAGAATTTCTCTTAGTTAATCTTTTACCCAGTTCAGTAACTTGCCAGAGCTAAAGCTCATCTCCTGGAAAGATATCCATCTGCCTTGAAAATTCCTTTCTGGGTTTGTGTTGAATGCCAGGGGGGACAGCAAGCACTTTCCTTTAATGCCCCATAGCATCTCAGATATTCATGTAATTTACAGATACTCAAAGATCCCCTTTAATTGGCAGAGCTATGTAAATAAGGTCTAATTTGAATACAACTGAGTTCCATATGTATAAATAACTAAAATGGCAAGTATACCTGAGGTCAGCTATAGCTAGCTGATGATCTAGTGGGGAAGCCCACTGGCAAACTGTGTTCTGTTCCATCATCAAAATTGTGCTTACTTTGGCCTGATAGATATTGGGAATTTATCATCAACTCTGGTATTTTGTTCACATTTCTTTGACCTTCAGGGCTTCCTCACGTGCCCTTCTGCTTTCTAAGGTAATTAATGGGGGAAGCAAGGACATCTGGGCTCCAGAAAGGGAGTACACACTGGGAAGGTAGTACATTTTGAGCAGTGATAGCCTGGATAATTAAATTAATTGATAAACTTTCTTTTTTTTCTGATTGTCTGCTTTACAATATAATGATCCTCACTGTAGGGGTACTCAGGTTTGGGTATATTAATTGAAACATCGCCTTTAAAAAGATCAGTTCATGATCAGCAGCCTTAGAAAAACTGAATCTCATCACAAAGGCTGCCTTCTGACATAGTACCTGGGGAGAAAGAATGGATGGAAGGAGAGAGAATGGGGAGAGGGTGAGGCAGTTTTAAAACAAGAGTGGGAGAAACAGAGGCAAACAGAGGGTAGAAAACCACATGGGGAAAGAAAACACAGGTCATGGAAGAGGGCAAAGAGATGAAGCGGAAGTGTAAAGATAAAAAATCCAGACAAAGACAGCAAATGGGCTGGACACTGAAAGACAAAAGGTGTGGGGGAGGGTGGAGGAAGAGGAGGACCTAGAGGAACCTATTTCATCAATTATTGTCATCACTAATGGAAACATTTCAAAAAACCTGATGGATACAGGGTCCTCTCAGAAATTTGCACATGTATCCTGGGAGGGTTTTGAATTTATTTAGATGCAAGGCTATGGAACCCAAATTGTTCTCTGAGCAGTGAAAGGAACTGTCAGCATAAATGACGTTTAATGGCTAGTCTTGACACTAGTAAGAATTTCCTGCACATCTGATTTATAGCCCCAAGGAAATAGGCTATGAAAGAATCTTATACACTGAATTTCCAGTTTAATAGACATGGCCTATATATTCAACAAAAGCATTTAATATTCTTCATATATGCTTTTGTTATGGATTTCATCTCATCTCAGAGCAATAAAATCCTGGGATATGTTCCTACTGATTATAACTTAAATTAAACCTAAATTTATCCTCTTGATTAGCTAATCTATAGTCTCAACCTGCCACTGCCTGGAGATATAATGAGAAGCACTCACTCTCTTTGTGCATCTTCGGAACACTTTCATAGCAGGGAAAGGAGGAGGTTAGAATGATGCATTTTCATGAAATAAAAAGAACAAAGAATATGACTATGTGCTGGAAATCTTTCAACTAAACATAATACAAACACTGCTACAAGTTTTAGCTATTTTTCTGACAGGTATGCATTCTTGCATTTGTAATCTGTTCTATTTCTGTATAATTTTTTGCATGAGAAGAAGCTATCTAAGTAAGTGTTTCCACTATTGGTCCTTAACTGCTTTTAGTACTGTTATCAATTCTGGCCATCTGTGTTTTTTCATTTTCATTCTGTAAATGAATGCTTTCCCTTTGAGAATTTCAAGGACCAGAAAGCAGCAATGAACCTCTCCTACAGTCCTAGACCAAATACTCTAACAATTGTTAGTTGATGGGATATGCAGTAAAAAGGATCCTTTTCGATAGTACAGTTTATAAGGATAATTTACTTTTGATAACAACTATTATAACATTTCTGTGCAAAGATGTGGCTGGCTTAGCTGTGTGCCTAGCCAGTTTTGAGCCAGGTCTTTTGTGATGCAACATAACCCAAAGAGCAAGTACATAAATCAGATAAGTAGCTCTGCATTAATGGTACATTATGACTTCTGATTATTAAGGTTTCCATTGAATTTATTTTGTTTTGGAGATCCTTGATTCCAAGCTGCTAAGTAAGGAGAATTAAAAACCCACAATCAATGGAAAGAAGCATTCAAATCTGCCATCTATACTGGTATGGCTGGAATGCTGGTGAAGGGTACAGTTATGAACTTAGGATTCCATGCTTACTCAGTTTTTGTTAACACTCCCATAATTAGTTTTAATAATGAGATAATACCTAACAATCCAGTCTCTATATGGTTTAATGTTACTGGGAACTGTAACCATGTAAATGGAAGCAGATCTGGTTCCTCAACCAGATACCTACTAAATATTAGCTAAAGGAAAGAAAGGAACATATGGTAGGTTTTCATTTACACCAAGGCAAGAAAAACAGTAAAAATGTAATTGGATCCCCTTTAAGGGAACTTTAGATGCAATAAACAACACAAATCATCCCTGCAAATGAAAAGATAACCTATTTTATTATATAAAATTGGCACAAAAATTAAGATTTTGCAAATTTTTGTATTTTTTTCTTCACAAAATTCTTGACTAATAAATATCCTCAGGAAATTTATAAATTA